>NC_039287.1:13208110-13470759 GCF_003368295.1 Carassius auratus | reverse complement strand
TTATTTTGATTTTGGAATAATTTATTTATATAGTACACTTTTATTTAGTCTCACTGGTAAAGACCTTTTATTCAAAACCAAATTTAAAAACTAAAACAAATAATGAATGCTGATTAAGAAACCACTTATTTGATGTATATATGCATTTAGCAGACGCATTTTTCCAAAGCGACATACAGTGCATTCAGATTCCCTGGAAATCAAAACCCACAACCTTGCGCTGCTAATGCAATGCTCTACCACTTGAGCCACAGGAACACTTTTGTATTGTTTGGATTGTAGAACTATGTAGTTGTTGCCTTTAATTTCACATGGTTACAGTTAATTCTTTTAATTTAAGGCCAGTTCTCTGTAGTTTCAACCCAATTCAGAAACAAAAGCTAAATGCTGATGTCTGTACCATCTATGTTTGTATTGAATGTAGGCTACTGTACTTACTGTGCAGTTACTTTCCATTATTTCAGATGGTTACGGTTGTTTTCAATAGCCAAAAGCCAGTTTGGCCTATTAAATACTAAATAAAATCTTGTTTATGCACACTTTCCTTCTTTTATTGTTTGTTGCTCAAAAAAAAACTAAACAATCGGAAATCAGAAACGGCCAGTTTACTTGTAAAAAAAAAAATCGGATATCGGAATCGGCCATGAAAAATCATGATTGGTGCATCCCTAATTTTAATACAGAAGCAATCTAGTACAAGTTTAGCTTCACAGATTTTTGTAATGGGCCACATTGAGAGAAAATGAAGTAGAAATGGTGTGATAGTGGCATTCAACAACTTTATGCTTTTGTCCTAATTAGATGAAATGGATGTGTCGAGCAACAGTTCCAGTGATGAGGCAGAACCGCAAACTTTAAGCTGCAGAAGACAAGAGTATGAGGATCATGTGAATGGTACATACGTTTATTCAAATTCTATACATTATTATTCCTCCAGCTCTGCCTCTACTCCATTACTCTGGATAATTCCGCTGGATAGGAAGTGTACATTTCAGCAATTGCATGAGTAACTGTGCTGTACTTTAGATAGTTGCTTTTTTTTCCACAATCAGCAGGCAACCTGCAAGACGAGGGACGTCAAGACGAGGGACTTAAAGTTTCTTCAAAGAAAAACCCCAATGTTGTTTTCAAACCCATTAAAGCTTAGTTTTGTCTTCGGAACACAATTTTAAGATATTTTGGATAAGGAGGCTTGTGACTGTAGCATAGACTGCCAAGTAAATTACACTTTCATGGTCCAGGAAAGTATGAAAAGCATTGTCAGAGTGGTCCATCTGCCATCAGTGGTTCAACCGTAACTTTATGAAGTGACGAGAATACTTTTTGTACACTAAGAAAACAAAAATAATGACCCCAGATGGACTATTCTGGCAATGTTTTTCATACTTTTCTGGACCTTGACATAGTTATTTACATGGCAGTCTATGGGACAGTCACAAGCCTCCCGGTTTTCATCCAGAATATCTTAAATTGTGTTCTGAAGATGAACGAAGCTTTTACGGGTTTGGAACGACATGGGGGTAAGTAATTATTGACAATTTTTATTTTGGGGTGGAGTAACCCTTTAGCTTAAAGTCATAAGAATACCACATGTATTGTAAAGATAGCAAAGAGAGCAAAATTAAGAGAATTAACATTAGCCTTTCAAAGTAGTACAATAAAGCATTGGCATGTACTTATTATTCATGTAAAGAATTAATTAATTGATTAAAAAAATGCTTCATCATAGGCTCCCAGAAATCACTTGTTCGTAGACCAAAATCCTCCTCCATGGTAGACCTGGACGATGCCAATCTCAAACAAGGTAACCATGTTTTATTAGGAGATTAGTTTAGGACATGTGGTCCCAATACGTAGGTGTGATTTAGACATCAGTGTGTGTGTGTGTGTAGCTCAGGACTCAGTCTTCAACATGGTCCCAATATGTAGGTGTGATTTAGACATCAGTGTGTGTGTGTGTAGCTCAGGACTCAGTCTTCAACATGGTCCCAATATGTAGGTGTGATTTAGACATCAGTGTGTGTGTGTGTAGCTCAGGACTCAGTCTTCAACATGGTCCCAATATGTAGGTGTGATTTAGACATCAGTGTGTGTGTGTGTGTAGCTCAGGACTCAGTCTTCAACATGGTCCCAATATGTAGGTGTGATTTAGACATCAGTGTGTGTGTGTGTAGCTCAGGACTCAGTCTTCAACATGGTCCCAATATGTAGGTGTGATTTAGATATCAGTGTGTGTGTGTGTAGCTCAGGACTCAGTCTTCAACATGGTCCCAATATGTAGGTGTGATTTAGACATCAGTGTGTGTGTGTGTGTAGCTCAGGACTCAGTCTTCAACATGGTCCCAATATTTAGGTGTGATTTAGACATCAGTGTGTGTGTGCGCGTGTAGCTCAGGACTCAGTCTTCAACATGGTCCCAATATGTAGGTGTGATTTAGACATCAGTGTGTGTGTGTGTGTAGCTCAGGACTCAGTCTTCAACATGGTCCCAATATGTAGGTGTGATTTAGACATCAGTGTGTGTGTGTGTGTAGCTCAGGACTCAGTCTTCAACATGGTCCCAATATGTAGGTGTGATTTAGACATCAGTGTGTGTGTGTGTGTAGCTCAGGACTCAGTCTTCAACATGGTCCCAATATGTAGGTGTGATTTAGACATCAGTGTGTGTGTGTGTAGCTCAGGACTCAGTCTTCAACATGGTCCCAATATGTAGGTGTGATTTAGATATCAGTGTGTGTGTGTGTGTAGCTCAGGACTCAGTCTTCAACATGGTCCCAATATGTAGGTGTGATTTAGACATCAATGTGTGTGTGTGTGTAGCTCAGGACTCAGTCTTCAACATGGTCCCAATACGTAGGTGTGATTTAGACATCAGTGTGTGTGTGTGTAGCTCAGGACTCAGTCTTCAACATGGTCCCAATACGTAGGTGTGATTTAGACATCAGTGTGTGTGTGTGTAGCTCAGGACTCAGTCTTCAACATGGTCCCAATACGTAGGTGTGATTTAGACATCAGTGTGTGTGTGTGTGTAGCTCAGGACTCAGTCTTCAACATGGTCCCAATATAGCCCCTTTTACACTGCCATTCCGGCAAATACACGGGTAAAGTGTTCTGGCAATTGTTCACGGGTCACTAGATTTTGCACTTTCACACTGCCAGTGATTACCTGGGATATGTGCGTGCTTTCAGACACAACCCGTAAAGGCCCTGTAACGACACGTGACATCAGGGCGTGACGTGTAATGTACGAGTCAAAAACGTTAGGCATGTTATACTTTCACTGAAGCAAGCGAACGATCTCGGCGTCAGCGCGGCAAGTGAGGAACTAACTGATCTCTGCTTCATTACAGTTTGCACATATTTTTTCGTCCGAACGTTGATCTTCCTTCAAAACACCTGGTAAAAGAGTCACACGATAACGTGCATCATCACTACAACACGGCATTAGATCTGGCTTTTGTTCACACATCGCTCGTCCCGGGATTGAACCCGGCAATGTTACTAGGTCCCCGACCCGGGTTTAATGCCGGAATCAATCCCAGGACGTGATTGCTTTCACACAGAAGGCGACCCAGCAATGTTCCGACAATTTTCCGGGTCCAACGTGCATGTGAAAGGGGCTTATGTAGGTGTGATTTAGACATCGGTGTGTTTGTGTGTAGCTTCACACTGCATGCGTGAGCGGCGCGTGAGCATAACTACAGTGTCACTGCAGCTACAGAGTATTCAAACTGGAAGCGTTTGTACAGCATCACAGCAGTAGCTCCAAAGCTGCATATTTCTCTACAAAGACAACTATAAATTTGTCTTTAGAGGTTTGTCAGTCATAAACTTTTTGAAGTCTTGAAAGTTTGTTAAAACGGGGAATTGCATGTAAATGGTAAACAACGAAAACAGCTCCTGTTCTTTCAGTCAGACAAATACACACATGCAGTTTAAAACGTTTTTTTTAATTTATTTTTTTATTTTAAACATACTGGAGGCAGGGTGTAGACTAATGTTAATGTGTTTCGCACTGATGGATGAAGGGTGTAGACTAATGTAAACGTGTGTCACGCTGCTGGAGGTGGGGTGTAGACTAATGTAAATGTGTGTCGTGCTGCTGGAGGTGGGGTGTAGACTAATGTAAATGTGTGTCGCGCTGCTGGAGGTGGGGTGTAGACTAATGTAAATGTGTGTCGCGCTGATGGAGGTGGGGTGTAGTCTAATGTAAATGTGTGTCGCGCTGCTGGAGGTGGGGTGTAGACTAATGTAAATGTGTGTCATGCTGATGGATGAAGGGTGTAGTCTAATGTAAATGTGTGTCGCGCTGCTGGAGGTGGGGTGTAGACTAATGTAAATGTGTGTCACGCTGATGGAGGTGTGGTGTAGACTAATGTAAATGTGTTTTGCGCTGATGGAGGTGGGGTGTAGACTAATGTAAATGTGTGCTGTGCTGATGGAGGTGGGGTGTAGTCTAATGTAAACGTGTGTCACGCTGATGGAGGTGGGGTGTAGACTAATGTAAATGTGTGTCGTGCTGATGGATGAAGGGTGTAGACTAATGTAAATGTGTGTCGTGCTGATGGATGAAGGGTGTAGACTAATGTAAACGTGTGTCGCGCTGATGGAGGTGGGGTGTAGACTAATGTAAATGTGTGTCGCGCTGATGGAGGTGGGGTGTAGACTAATGTAAATGTGTGTCGTGCTGATGGATGAAGGGTGTAGACTAATGTAAACGTGTGTCGCGCTGATGGAGGTGGGGTGTAGACTAATGTAAATGTGTGTCGCGCTGCTGGAGGTGGGGTGTAGTCTAATGTAAATGTGTGTCGCGCTGCTGGAGGTGGGGTGTAGTCTAATGTAAACGTGTCGCGCTGCTGGAGGTGGGGTGTAGTCTAATGTAAACGTGTCGCGCTGATGGAGGTGGGGTGTAGACTAATGTAAACGTGTGTCGCGCTGATGGAGGTGGGGTGTAGACTAATGTAAACGTGTGTCGCGCTGATGGAGGTGGGGTGTAGACTAATGTAAACGTGTGTCGCGCTGATGGAGGTGGGGTGTAGACTAATGTAAACGTGTGTCGCGCTGATGGAGGTGGGGTGTAGACTAATGTAAACGTGTGTCGCGCTGATGGAGGTGGGGTGTAGACTAATGTAAATGTGTGTTGCGCTGATGGAGGTGGGGTGTAGACTAATGTAAACGTGTGTCGCGCTGCTGGATGAAGGGTGTAGACTAATGTAAATGTGTGTCGTGCTGATGGATGAAGGGTGTAGACTAATGTAAATGTGTGTTGTGCTGATGGATGAAGGGTGTAGACTAATGTAAACGTGTGTCGCGCTGATGGAGGTGGGGTGTAGACTAATGTAAATGTGTGTCGTGCTGATGGATGAAGGGTGTAGACTAATGTAAATGTGTGTTGTGCTGATGGATGAAGGGTGTAGACTAATGTAAACGTGTGTCGCGCTGATGGAGGTGGGGTGTAGACTAATGTAAATGTGTGTCGTGCTGATGGATGAAGGGTGTAGACTAATGTAAATGTGTGTTGTGCTGATGGATGAAGGGTGTAGACTAACGTAAACGTGTGTCGCGCTGATGGAGGTGGGGTGTAGACTAATGTAAATGTGTGTCGTGCTGATGGATGAAGGGTGTAGACTAATGTAAATGTGTGTTGTGCTGATGGATGAAGGGTGTAGACTAATGTAAACGTGTGTCGCGCTGATGGAGGTGGGGTGTAGACTAATGTAAATGTGTGTCGTGCTGATGGATGAAGGGTGTAGACTAATGTAAATGTGTGTTGTGCTGATGGATGAAGGGTGTAGACTAACGTAAACGTGTGTCGCGCTGATGGAGGTGGGGTGTAGACTAATGTAAATGTGTGTCGTGCTGATGGATGAAGGGTGTAGACTAATGTAAATGTGTGTTGTGCTGATGGATGAAGGGTGTAGACTAATGTAAACGTGTGTTGCGCTGATGGAGGTGGGGTGTAGACTAATGTAAATGTGTGTCGTGCTGATGGATGAAGGGTGTAGACTAATGTAAATGTGTGTTGTGCTGATGGATGAAGGGTGTAGACTAATGTAAACGTTTGTCACGCTGCTGGAGGTGGGGTGTAGTCTAATGTAAATGTGTGTCGTGCTGATGTAGGTGGGATGTAGACTAATGTAAACGTGTGTCACGCTGATGGAGGCGGGGTGTAGACTAATGTAAAAGTGTGTCGCGCTGCTCTAGGTGGGATGTAGACTAATGTAAACGTGTGTCACGCTGATGGAGGCGGGGTGTAGACTAATGTAAAAGTGTGTCGCGCTGCTCTAGGCGGGGTGTCGACTAATGTAAACGTGTTGTGATGCTCACGCATATCCCATAAACACAACAACTATGAAATGAAGAAGTGTAGGCAATCTAGGACAGGCACCAATGGTCAGAATATTATAGACAAAAGAATAAAGATTAGCAGCAGTTGAGAGTCAGGTATCATATTTGCAATACCAAAGAACCATTCCATTTCCATAATCAGTCCTTTATGGGAAGCATGAATGTCTCGTAGTCTAAAAACTTTAGCATGATGTGGAAAAAAAAATATTGGAGTCGGTATGTTACTTCATTTTATTAGTGTTAATTTATTTTATTAAACTGGATTAGGGCTGTAGCTATCGAATATTTTAGTAATCGAGTATTCTACCAAAAATTCAATCGATTAATCGAGTAATTGGATAAAATGTGTTTTTGCTTAATTAAAGTGTAATATTAATTATGCACGAGAAAATAAGACTCCTGGGTCTCTTAAAATGAACAACTAAGTTTCCTTTTTTAGAAAAAAAAATATTTGTATTTTTTAAATGCATAGAATGCATTACTTTAAAAAATAACATTTAATTATTACCCATTATTTCTCTGTCTGTACTTGTACTGTGAACAATGACAATAAAGTTGACAGATGAATTAAGTGCATTTAAGTGCCATTCAGTTGGGGTTTTAAATAAAGCATTTTCTGAGATGCACATAAAACATTCATTTAATTTATCTTTTAATTATTGAAAATTTACTTAACTTTTTGGTAAACAAAGGGGATTTACTATAATAAAAAAAAACATGGAAGAAATGTTGTGTGATTTAAAACTTAAAAAAAAAAAAAGTTTTATTTTTATTATTTTTTTATTTATTTTTTTTTTAGTAGTAGGCTATGTACATTCTGCTGAACAACAGTCTTTAACCGCACTTTTATTTCGACGGGTTGGCGTACCTTTACAGTTCTGTGTATGTGATGTGACGCTAGTTTTACTCAAATCAAACGGTCAAATGCTCATGAAATGACTGTCAGAGCAGTTCTGGAGATGTTGTTCATGTGTTCACGTCTTATTTAGAGAGACAGCAGATGCTGAATTCACCGCGAGCTTCATGCGCTCTTCCGTGTGTTTAATGAATGAAGACGCGCTTCTGCTCAATTCATTAACACAGAACATGCAGGATTCATATTTAAACAGACTATTCCGGCTTAATATTTACAGATATTAGTCCATATCGTGATTTGATGTAAGTGCAATGACCTATTTTTGATGAATTCATTCAAAATTTGGCAAATTCCTTGCCATACTGCGTTAAACTGTAAAATTAGTTTTTATTACTGGATTCCGCGATTCCCTCCGCGTTTCCTGCATCGCGGAAGTCATAGGGCCCTAGTTGTGGTATGCCAGCTTTATCTTGCAATGGACACACGCCACGACGTTCTCTTTACGTTTTCCTGCACCCTCAAATCAAAACACTGCTGACTCATTGCAGTGTGCGATTCCGGACGCAGCGCTTGTGTCTCCTTCCGCTTTGTGGGTGATGTAATCGCATTGTCACATTAAAAAAAATCATTGCCAAAGAACCTGACGTGAGATTTAAAATAAATTAAAAGAGGCTTCGAGGCAGAGGAATTTGCCTCGATCATTTTTTGTAATCGAGTTACTCAATTTACTCGAGGAATCGTTTCAGCCCTAAACTGGATAAATCGTAACACCTTTTTATATTTTATGTGGTGTCATGATTTACTTTTGATAAAAAGGTTTATTATTGTATGTTCGTTTGGCATTTCATTTATTGTATACCCTTTAAATGTGCATATTGAAAGAACAGCAGCAGCAGAAAGAAGTATGGTGTAACATTTATTCGAAACACTTGTATTTGGTACTTGCTACCTTATATCTTTACTCTTTCCTTTGATTCTTTTCATGGCTTTGGAAAACTTTTCTCGGGTGTTTCTCTACATCAATTTTTGCATAACTCTGGGTCACCGACACCAAGCTTTGTTGCAATTACTTTCTAGGAATTAAATGCTTTCTCTGAATCTTTTAAAGGTCCCATTCTTCGTGTTCCCATGTTTTAAACTTTAGTTAGTGTGTAATGTTGTGAGAAACTCCTCTTTGTTCATAACCCCTCCTCTAGCCCCAGCTGGCCCGCTTTGGCCCAAGGTTTTCGTCGGGCCAAAAAACCCTGGCCGTTGGCCCAGAGGAAGCCCCGGCGAGGCACGATCAAGCCCCGGAAGTGACAGTGGAAACGCGACTGGCACTGGCACGCACTAGCACGCCCGCTTTAAGCTCGCCAGTGGAAACGCGGCTAATGTGTGTGTGTAGCTCAGGACTCAGTCTTCAACATGGTCCCAATATGTAGGTGTGATTTAGACATCAGTGTGTGTGTGTGTGTGTGCGCGTGTAGCTCAGGACTCAGTTTTCAACATGGTCCCAATATGTAGGTGTGATTTAGACATCAGTGTGTGTGTGTGTGTGTAGCTCAGGACTCAGTCTTCAACATGGTCCCAATATTTAGGTGTGATTTAGACATCAGTGTGTGTGTGTGTGTGTGCGCGTGTAGCTCAGGACTCAGTTTTCAACATGGTCCCAATATGTAGGTGTGATTTAGACATCAGTGTGTGTGTGTGTAGCTCAGGACTCAGTCTTCAACATGGTCCCAATACGTAGGTGTGATTTAGACATCAGTGTGTGTGTGTGTAGCTCAGGACTCAGTCTTCAACATGGTCCCAATATTTAGGTGTGATTTAGACATCAGTGTGTGTGTGTGTGTGTGTGCGCGTGTAGCTCAGGACTCAGTCTTCAACATGGTCCCAATATGTAGGTGTGATTTAGACATCAGTGTGTGTGTGTGTGTAGCTCAGGACTCAGTCTTCAACATGGTCCCAATATGTAGGTGTGATTTAGACATCAGTGTGTGTGTGTGTAGCTCAGGACTCAGTCTTCAACATGGTCCCAATATGTAGGTGTGATTTAGACATCAGTGTGTGTGTGTGTAGCTCAGGACTCAGTCTTCAACATGGTCCCAATATGTAGGTGTGATTTAGACATCAGTGTGTGTGTGTGTGTGTGCGCGTGTAGCTCAGGACTCAGTTTTCAACATGGTCCCAATATGTAGGTGTGATTTAGACATCAGTGTGTGTGTGTGTGTGTGTGCGCGTGTAGCTCAGGACTCAGTCTTCAACATGGTCCCAATATGTAGGTGTGATTTAGACATCAGTGTGTGTGTGTGTAGCTCAGGACTCAGTCTTCAACATGGTCCCAATATGTAGGTGTGATTTAGACATCAATGTGTGTGTGTGTGTAGCTCAGGACTCAGTCTTCAACATGGTCCCAATATGTAGGTGTGATTTAGACATCAGTGTGTGTGTGTGTAGCTCAGGACTCAGTCTTCAACATGGTCCCAATATGTAGGTGTGATTTAGACATCAGTGTGTGTGTGTGTAGCTCAGGACTCAGTCTTCAACATGGTCCCAATATGTAGGTGTGATTTAGACATCAGTGTGTGTGTGTGTAGCTCAGGACTCAGAACACTGTTTTATGGGTTTTTGTTTTCTCTGGCTTTGACTGATTTGCCTTATTAAATGTAAATCCTAATTTTTTTTTTTAGGCACAAAAGTCAGTGTCAAAAAGAAGTGGTCGGAAGAAGAGGTTGGGGCAGTTGAAAAGCATTTGATGCATTTCATACGCAGCTGTCGAGTTCCTGGGAAGACGGACTGTGTCTCATGCCTGTTAGCTGAGCCTGAAGCACTGAAAAACAGAGACTGGTCTGCTATTAAGTTTTATATTAATAACAGAATTACTGCATTGAAAAGACAACAGAGTCGGTAGGACCGATTTTTTTTTTTTTTTTTATACATTTATACGCTGTTAAATCAATTTGAAGTTAAGGCTTTATGAAGTCCTCTTTGATTTTAAGCAAGAATTGTTAAAAACAAAAATTTGGGTAACACTTTATAATAATGTTCAGTTGTAAGTAATGTATAAGTGATTTAGTTATAATGAGGAACTAATAATTTACAAAACGACTTAACGTTCACAATGTTAAGATTTAAAAATCTTTTGGTAAGTTATCTGAAAAAATAGCATCTTAAAATAATAAAACAGATCCTTAGTAAAGGGCTAAGAAGTTATTAGCTAATATATTATTTATCACTTATCACAGCATTAAAGTACTCCATGTGTGTCAGAGAAGACATCTGTCTAACCCTCACCAGTGAGCACTTACATTGTAGTACACACTACAAAGTGTTCAGAACCTGTATGTAAACACATTAATAAATCATTTACAAAGCTTTCTGCGTCCCCTAATCTAAAGTGTACACTACTCATCAGTTGTAAATGTTTTGCAAACCTGCTGGTTACTGGTTGTGTGTGTATGCACTCCAGGGTGAACGATCTACAAATGATGAGTAAAACGTTTACAACTGATGAGTAGTGTACACTTTAGATTAGGGGACACAGAAAGCTTTGTAAATGATTTATTAATGTGTTTACATACAGGTTCTGAACACTTTGTAGTGTGTACTACAATGTAAGTGCTCACTGGTGAGGGTTAGACAGATGTCTTCTCTGACACACATGGAGTATTTTAATGCTGTGAGATAATAGTACAAAGTTGACATTTCAATGATTTATAATCAATTGATTCTGTATTAACTAGTAACTGAACTAGTAACTATTAAAGGGATAGTTCACACAAAGAAGAAAATTCTGTCATCATTTATTCACGCTCATGTCGTTCCAAACCTGTATGAGTTGCTTTCTTATGTTAAACATGAAGATATTTTGAAGATTGCGGGTAATGTTTAACATAAGAAAGCAACTCATACAGGTTTGGAATGGCATGAGCGTGAGTAAATGGTGACAGAATTTTCTTCTTTGTGTGAACCATCCCTTTTACCAGTTTGTAAGGATCTCTTTGATTAATTCATGATGCAATTTTTTTAAGATAACCTATGACAGATTTGTAAATCGTTAGCATATTATTTAATAACTTGTGAGTGTATAGAATGTTTTGTAAATTATTAGTTCATCATTATCTAATCATTTATAAATGACTTATAACTGAACATTATTATAAAGTTTTACCCAAAATTTTGTTAAGGCATCAGTTCCCGGGACGCCAGTTCCATTGCGTAACATTCAATGTTTTCACATGTTGTTTTTTTTATAATTTGTTTCTACAATTGGGATGCTGTTTCATAATAAATCATACTCCGCTGTCGAGTTCCTGGGATGATGAACTGTGTCTCATGCCTGTTGGCTGAACCTGAGGCACTGAAAAACAGTCATAGTTTTAAATTATCCTTTTAAATCAATTTAAATCAATAAATGAATTTAAGGCTTTATAATTGCCTCTTTGAGTTTAGCAAAAAAATGTAAAAACAACACTGAATGTTTTCACATGCTTGTTTGTGTCTGCGATTTAAGATGCAGTTTTATAATAAATGTTGCTTGTTGCTACAGCAATAAAACCATTCTTGTGAATTTGGTAGTAGATCTTTACTTCATGTTATAGGTTGCCCTTTGTTTCTTCTTTAGTGAGTGTATGGATAAGCACAATTTCTGCAAAACAAATAGATTTTTTAGAGGGTGGTTTATTTCAGCATGTTTAGAACTAAGAAATGCAGATCAAATGGACAGCTTGCAATGGCCACTTGTGAAAATTGTTTTATTGAGTTGTCTCCAGTAAAACTCTGTTCTTCACAGCAAAACAGTTTTTTTTTTAATCAGTATGATAATCTTGTACCAATATGTAGGTATGATTTAGACATCAGTGTATGTGTGTTTATATGTCCTGAAAGGTGATGAAATTAATATTTGTACTCATATGTAGGTTAAAAATCTGGTTGTGCAAAAATATGCTTTAAATTAAAATCTTAACAGATTACTGTCATAACAAAACCATTGGCAACCTAAAACTGTTTTCAGCTTGGCTCTAGCTGCTTTAAAAAGGCATGTCCCCATATGTGAGGTATTTTTTATATGTACCAGTTTTTCACAAAAACGCGTATGTGTGTGTGCGCGCGTGTGTGCGCGTGTGTGCGCGCGCGTGTGTGTGTGTGTGTGTGCGCGCGCACGGGTGTGAGCACGCGTGTGAGCAGCTCAGACTTACTCGACTGGTTCCTGATGGCAGAATAATGAACGAGTTCGCAGAACAATAAAATATAACTTCGTGTGCTTTGAGACTGGGCATAAAATCGATTTGCTGTACATTTCACGCGACCAGAGGTGTTTTTTTTGGAGGGGGGGCGGGGGGGGGGGGGTCGCGGGGCAGCAGCGCATTTATCATGGGGTCGCGGGCTAAAAAGTTTGGGAACCCCTGATGTAGACTATAACAATTAATATTTGCTTTTCTTGAACATTTGGTGCTACTGAAATAGTCAAGCATCATTTACTTTATTCATATTTATTCATTAGTGTTATTATGTTCACAAAAAATGTTTACCTAACTGAGAAAAACTTAAAGGCTACGCACACTTTAGTTTTGATTTAATGTCTTAATATTCTTACGTTAATATATACTGTATAAAGGAACCATGTTCAATAGTTGTGGTACCAAAACGGATAATGAAATTTCACTGGAACTGATACAACTAAAAACCTAGTATTGAACCACACTTTGACACTGCAAATCCTTAGACAATAAGTAAATATAACAGTAAATATAATTTATTTGTAATTTTTGGAGTGTAATGATAGTTCTTACAGCTGCTAGGTGCTGAAGGTGAGAGAGAGGCTCCAGAATGCTTTGCTGTACGAGTGTGATGTTTTGTATACACCGTTGGAGAAGTTGTTGCTGAGGGCTGGTGTCACACACCAGAGTGATCTCCTGCAGGACAGGCAGCAAGCCCTCCAGAGCTGCCCTGTATCCTTCTGATTCATCCAGCGTCATCTGCAGACACATCACATGAGTTACTAACAAGTTACTATGTAAAAGCAAAATGGCTTTAATGTGAGGTTTCGACCTGACCTTGAGGGAGTTGGCGTGACAGTGGATGCATTTCGAAGTGGTGTAGGTTCTGGGAGCGACCAGCCAGGACTGAGCCTCTCTTAACCAGCAGTTGGAGCTATTGAGTAAACCTTCATAGTCCTGCAGACAGGCAGGGATCTGATGGGACCAAATTACAGAAACAAAGTCAGTCAAGGTATGCTATAAGTGGCATTTTATGTTGTGAATTCATGATTATTGGCAACATCTGACTTTGCTGATGAGGGCGGTCCTTTGCTCGGCCTGTTTGGCTGTGGTCTGATAGAGCTGCAGAGGCTCTGTGAGCTGGTCCATGAGGACGTGTTCTCTCTCAGGCTTCTGCTCAGCCAGATCCTGCACCTCAGCCTCCAGCTTAGCTATCCGCGTGTGCCACTGGTCCAGCTCATCCCATATGCGCTGCACACACAGGCACAGATGCACATCAGACCTCCGTTACTGTTGACACCATATTTCATTGGACACAAATTGAAATGTGAGAGCTGGAAGAACAGTTCACGCAAAATGTGATGAAGCCTTATTATTTCACTTTTATTCTTAATTTATTTGTATTATCTTATTTGTTGTACATATTAAAAGTTATAAAGGAAAAACTGACCATCACAGGCTAAACAACTGAGGATCACTGGAGGACTGAAAGGATGGATTTATAGTGTTAAGCTAAAAAATGCTAGGGCCTGTTTACACCTGGTCACTTCATGAGTCTTCTCTGAACAGACTGCCATCCGATCATGGAAAGAGTGTGAATGCCCTCCGAAACGCTTTTGGAGACAGATTTAAATCTGATCGCTTAAACCACTTGCATCTGTCTGTTGAAATCACATATGTAGTCCTCCTAAAATATTAAAATAATAAATGTGCGAGAGCTTGTTATAGGCTATATGACATGTCATAGCCAGATATGATGGTAGCGCATTGCCGCGGATGAGTAGCTGATTATCTCTTTAGCAAGCCACACGCAAACTGCCACAGATGAAACGGCAAGTAAGTCGCGGGCGTCATCATGCATCATCTTCTTTAAAAGTAGTAAGACTAACTCCAGTGCTGATGCCGCACTTTGTCTGCCGTTGCGGTTTTTAATATTGAAACTAGCTGATGATGAATAAAATGCAGTGCACATCTGTTGCTTTCATTGATGTGAACCCTGTAAATTTGCA
The DNA here is from genome assembly GCF_003368295.1 of Carassius auratus. Lineage (NCBI taxonomy): Eukaryota > Metazoa > Chordata > Actinopteri > Cypriniformes > Cyprinidae > Carassius > Carassius auratus. Next base: position 13,456,348 of record NC_039287.1, on the reverse strand, counting down.
TGTAGCATGGGAACTGAAGATTGGATTTATATAATTACATTTTATGGACACACATTTATATGGTCAGGTATACATGGAGCCATTTCAACAAATCAGACCGATAACTGATCAGAGTGAACAGGCCCAGAGGGTCTGTTACCATCATACCCTACAGGATTTTCTATGTAATCCGACAACTCCGATCTGCAGATTGGCTGTGATTTTCAGCAACTAGCATCAACTTGTCCAGACCGTAAATCAGAGCAAAAATCTGGGTGTGTAGTGTATTACCATCTTTATTTGTACAGCACTTTACTCACACACTGGTTGTTTCAGTTTTGCTTTACATGAATTAGTTTTGCTGTTTATAATAAACATTGTTTACAATGACTATGGCACTATAATTTGTTTGTTTTATACTTATTTTTAAGACTAAAGAGTAAGAATATAATAAGATTATTATAAGAAAAAAACAAAGCAACTGACTGATTATGTCAATAATGTTCATGTGAATGCAATCAAGAAAGAAGTACCTTTTGTGCACGTTTGGCCTCAGAAAAATTAGGACTCGTTTGCTTCAGCAGGGCTTGCACACAATTCAAGCCAACGGTCACCTCTCCAATCAGCTCACCCATTTTACAGAGAGGACCACTTCTCTCCATGACCATGCCCAACTGAAAAAAATTATAATTTAAATCAACACACAACACCAAAATTCTGAAACTTTTTAAATATATATTTTCAAAAAGATTAGCAAACAAATGTTGTTGTTCTTTATTTAGTTTTTTCACAAAATAAAGGCATTGCTTTATTTTATTGTTTTTTGCTTTTTTTTATAATTACTTTGTCCTTGGCCTCCTGAATGGAGACGTCAAGCTCATTCTGTAAGATCTGAATCTCTGAGGGTACACAGCTCCATTTCTTCTGCACTCTTTCCATGACATCCTGCAGTCGAGCCTTTTGTGAAACCAATTCCATTTTGACTTCCTACAGTGCAATAAAACACAATGAATACAACATCAACACCAAGGACTGCAGAAACAGACGCCTTGAATGTCAAACACAGACACCAACCTGTAAGTGTTGAGCAGCTGACTCTGACTGTAAAACCACCAAAAGAGAGAGAACATTCTGCTGAATGGCACTCAACTCCTCCTGCACGCGACCCAACTCCTGGATCTCAAAAAGCACCTCCCGACGGATGTTATTGCTCTGATCTCTGAGGCTACACATGAAAAAGAAGCTTTATAAATAGTATATCTTAACATATATGCATTCATGTGTCTGTGTGTATAAGTCATACCTTCTGCAGTGACCCTGTAAAGACTGCAAGTCCTGGCAGATTTGAGGGCACACTTTCAGCTGTTGCAAATTTGAGACCCCAAGCAATCGTGTCACATGGTGTTGTAGAGATGCCAAAGTGTGATGCTCCTGCTCAATTCCATCTTGAAGGCGCTCAGTGAGGCTCAGAACAACCTGAAGATCCACCAGGGATCCCGCCACCATAGAGGAGTCTGGAAGATCCTTCTGCAGTCTGTCAAGAGCTTCCTTTGATTTATTCAGCTGCACAGCAGACCCAAACATGAATAGAAAGGGTTTACAAACAGCTCACTTATTAATAATTTTATCAGGAAATTATCTTTTTAAAAAGCTGAAAAAGAAATGAATAAAATAAAACAATTAAATAAAATAAATGTTTGCATACACGTATCACAAAGTCTTTCCACTCTGCTTCTTTATGAGTCGTGCTGGCTTTGAGTGATTCTACTCTCCACTGCAGCACTGCCCAAGACCTCCAGAGCTGTCCCAGCATCAGATCCACAGGTGCTTTGCAGCGTAGACCTGGACAACTTTCCCTCAATTCCTCAAGCCTTTTAGCAACGTTCTTTAGCTCTGTCTGGAGCAACTGCAGATGAAGATTTTTAGTGCACACAGATCTAGCATACTTGCAGTGTTATGAGAAAAGTAGCAGCACAAGGAACCAAGAAAGACTGATTTTCAGGAGTCAAAAGGGAAGCAAGTTTTCACTGGTTCCCCAAATCATTTTAGAAGGATAGTTCACTCAAAAATTTACATTTGTTTACCTGCTTATTCCAGGGCATCCAAGATGTACATGACTTTGTTTCTTCAGCAGAACACAAACTGAGATTTTTAATTCAAACCGTTGCAATCTATCAGCCTTATAATGTAAGTGGATTGGAATTTATGCCTGAAGCATCATCTTCCTCTTGCTTTATGGCAGATCATAGACTTATAAGTGCATTACTGCCACCTATCTGTCAAATGGACAACTTACACTATATATATAATCTCAATTAGGAGTGTCAATAATCCATTTGAGAGATAGGTGGTGGTGGTGCACTTACAAGTCTGTGATCTGCTGTAAAGCAAGAAGAAGAGGATGATGCGTCAGGCGCCTGCTGTTGAGAAGAAAGCGCTCAAGACAGACAGTGAGATGAAAATCTGAGGTAAAAAACAATAAACAACAAATAATGTTTAGTTTCTTGCACAGACCAATGGTTTTGTGTCTTTACACATAAGTTTATTGTCACGAGCCACAGGGTTTAATTTGGTTTTGTTTGTGTATTTTTTTGGACTCCCAAAGCTGTGATTCCCATCCACCTACATAACATTTATTCATTTAGCTGACGCTTTTATCCAAAGCGACTTACAATTGCTATATATGTCAGAGGTCACACACCTCTGGAGCAACCAAGGGTTAAGTGTCTTGCTCAGGGACACATTGGTGTCTTACAGTGGATTCGAACCCAGGTCTCTCACACCAAAGGCATGTGTCTTATCAACTGCGCCAACACCACCCACCACTTAAGATTATGAGATTATGAGACTGAAAGACTGCAATGGTTTAAGTACAAAATCTTTCTTTGTGTTCTATTGAAGAAAAAAAGTCCCTTACATCTTGTATGCCCTGGGAGTAATCAGATTAACATCAAATTTTTATTTTTGGGTGAAATGTCCCTTTAAGGACTCCATAGACATTCTTGCAATGCATTTAAACCAATCAAAATATGCATGATAAAAAAAATGGAATTAAGTGACTGTGTATGGTATATAATGAACACAAACCTTTACTTTCAGCTGTTGATCTTGGCAGGCTTCGGAATCAGCCGGTTTTTGACTTAAGCAATGACTAGAGATTTGAGAATCAACATTTCTGAGAAGTTTGCTCATTTCTTCATGGTGACTCATGTGAACAATTTGGTCTTTCATGTACCTAAATTGGAGCAGAAAGATTAAACCTTTAAAGGCAGCTAAATAAAACTGCATCTAGTACATTTTATTTAACCAAATAGATGTATTCCATCCAGAGTAATAGTTTCAGGGCTTGTTTTCTGAGGAAAATGTTTTCAAGTACTCTACCGTATGTGGTACCATTTAAAGAGCTTTCTGAGAAAATGCATGATTATTTGTAGAAATATTTTCCCCAAATAATCCAAAAAGTCCACACTATTTACAATTACTAAATCATCTTCCAATTTGATATGAAAATATCAACCACCATTGGAGGGAACTGTGAAAGCAACTGAATCATAGGTCAAGGTCATTAAGTTTTTATAGAAAAACAACCCATAGCATGCTTTATAGAGTATGACCAACCTCTGTAAGACCTCAAGTCTGAGCTGAGCCTGAGCTTCTAATTTGGCATCTTGTACTAGAAGGTGACTCAAAACCTTGATATGAAGCTGCTCAGTTAGAGGGATGGAGAGGCATGTCTGCTGGGGAACAGAAGCACCAACTTCAGACAAGTGGGCCTGGAAACCCTCAACCAGAGTGCTAAAAATCCGATCAATATAGCGATGCTCCTCTTTGTAGCCTTTGAAGCCATCAGAGGGGATCATGAGATTGGATCTAATCTGCTGAAAGAAGCTCTCTGCACCCTGAACAGCCCAGTGGTAATGCTTCAGTGCCTCCCAAGCTTGGAGCAGCTTGTCCTGGACAGCGAAACACAAACTATTTAGAAATTGGAAAAACAACACACATAGCTCTCTAAAAACTAGAGATGGGTAAACATTCAGTTTTTCCAAATGATCGTGATTTTCATTTCAACTCCAAGATATTGCTTTATGTATAGCAGTTTCCCTGCTGCAGATATCACAGTCTGTATTACAACAAATATATATGCATAAAAAAAAATCTGTGTACCATGAAATGAATGGCAATAAATGTGTTTTTTTAAATGTTGGTAGTAGCTGCATGTAAAGCAAACAAAACATCACCAGTGTAATCCAATAAAAAAATCTGGTGTTGTTGTTTTTGTTTGTTTGTTAAAAACATACTATGTGACCAATGTTGCCCAAATGCCGAAATTATTGACTCTTTTAAAACTGATTATTTTAATGAATAGTTAAAAAGATGAGTTACTGGTTTGAATTAGTATAAAATACTAGAAAACAGAGAGAAAATTTATATACACAAGTAAAATATAACCAAATGAATCAGAATCAAAATCGAAACCAAAACAAATCAACTGCTTGTGAATTCAAAAAAACTAATTTGGGAAATCTATACACAGTCCAACTAAAAATCCTTCAAAAATACCAAAGCTATCACATGCATACTTTTAGAAAACTACAATGGTTACAAAAGTAGCATTCCAGTGGTACTAGTGATTTTAAAATGCATGGACGCACAGATCTTACCATACGCATACTGCAATCATTAAGAGTTTTCTGGCCAATACCAATGGTCGTCTGGTAGCATTCAGCATCTACTGCTTTCCTGCAGTGCTCCAGCAGTCGTAGTACAGACTCAACGGTTTGGATTCGCATCCAGTGCTTTCGTAGCTCAGCTTCAATGGTCTCAAAATCTGGCTCCAAGCAGATGCACTCATTCAGCTCCTGCCTGACACGGTTGAAGAGCTCAGTGAATGGTCTGAGGTCTGTAGGAATCCTGAGTCTCTCCCCTAGAGAGCACTCAAGGGTTTTAGCCTCATTTTTTACTGTGAGCTCCCAAGAGGCGAGCTGCTCAATGACCAAACTGATTTTTTGCCTTTCTGCTGTCAGCTGGGATGGATAGAGATCTTTCGAAATGGCCTCAAGCTGGTCAGTGGCCCCTTGACATGTCATTCTCACCAAAGCTAGCTCCACCAGAACAGCCTGACAAAAACCGAGCCTTATGTCAGCTCCTACACTCGAGTCTACAATTTGCGACAAGCTCTTCTTCACCACCTCTCTGGAGTTCTCCATGCACTGCCTTAAAATGACATACTCCCCATGCTCTTTCGCTTGTAACTCCAGCAGATGCATTCTCCTCTGTAGGTCTAGTACAGCATTGAGCATCTCTTTCCTCCGAGAATCGGGGCAGTATGGAATTTCCGGCACCTTGCACAGGAGCTCCATCAGGATGTGCTGAACAGGTTCAAGAGCCAAGAGTGAGTCCCTTGTTAAGGGATACTTCTGCCTCATGACATCAGCACTCGTCTGTCTCAAACTCTTCAGGATGATGTTCTGCTCCTCAACAGAAGATTCCTGAGCATGAAGGAGTTCTTCAAGCACCCAGTGCAAGGCCCACTTACGGTTCACAACCCTAGAGACCTCTTCTTGTAACGCTGTTAGCCTATTGATAAGCTGAAAGCTTTCGGGTACACTCAGACCGTGATTCACATTTTTTATTTCATCTAACAGAGTATCCAAGTTATTTGCTTGTCTCTCGGCTTCCTTCAAAGCCTCTGTGCATACTTGAAGCTGAACCCTCAATTCTGGGATGGTAGTTTTAGGTTCAGAAGCCACTGTTTTACCAGACTCTTTTTCTAATACTGAGGTTAACCAAGAGCTGCTGTCAGTGATCTGTTTCCACAGTCTCTGTCGTATATGAAACATTCTGTTCATTTCTGCAACAGCACATTTGGTCTTCTCTGTAATCTTAACATACAAATCCTCTAGGGAAGCAAGGGTGGGAGACATGGAATCCTCCTTGTCAAGTCCTGTAACTTCCTCTCTTAGCTCTTTCAATACAGTGGCCAGCTGAAACTTCTTAAGAGATGTTTCAGACTGCAGTTTCTTCATGTGACTGACCTGGTGACTTGCCTCTTCAGGAAACAGAGCCAACCTCCCACTCCTGCTGACTTTGCTTTCCGTTTGTTTAGCCCATGTAACATAGTCCCTGATAATCCTTGTGATCGGTGAACGGCCATTGCCATTCGAAGTCTGAGAGCTGAGCTTCTCCTGAATTCGTGTAAGCTGAGAATTCAGGCCCTGCATTGCATCCTGCACATCTCTGAGCTCATTTTTTCCCAGGGGACTTGAGGAAAGAGCCTGAGAGACATCAAGAAGGTACAAGTAGTGCTCAGTTAATGATGCAAGGTCTGCAGTTCTGACAGTTTCTTGTAGCTCACTTCGGCAGTCCATCTGTCCTTGAGAGGGATGCGGAAGAGAAACAGACTTCTCCAGAAGCTCCAGTTCATGGTGCAGATCTTTGGCTTTTTGCAGGAGTGCAGATGCTTCTGCTGTGCAGACGTTAGCACACCACAGACTGCTGGAGGCAACCTGCTCTATAGTTTGCCATCTCTCCTGTAAAGTCCTAAAAGGTTCAATGCAGGCCACAGGTCCCTCTGCCTCACTCAGATGGGCTGAAACCTGAGAGCATGTCTGTAGGAGCTCCTCTAGTGTGCATTTCTTCTTCTGCATGTAATTCAAGAATGCATTTAGCTTCTCCACTTGCAAGGTGCTGCTGTCAATGCAATCCCTTCAAAAATGTGAAAATGATATGGTTACTCTTCAATGTTGCAACCCCCCCTCATTTTTATTATGACTATTTCCAATAGTTTACTACACACACACACACACACACACACAGATACATAATCAGATGAGTTTCATAATCAGATTACCTTTTTCAAGTTAACTAGTAAAGTAATGCATTACTTTTTAGTTTACAAGAAAATAACTTTTTCAAAAAAGTAATGCCAGTTATTTATTATTTTTTTTTTCATTTATTGACTGACAAGTCTCCTGTCCCCATATTGGGAGAAATCAGAATTACAAAAGGCATTCATTGTGTGTGCTGTGTGAACATGATGTAGTTCTAGACTAGATGTGTATGTGCATTAATTCATCCCACTTGCAAAAAACTGATTTAGTATTCATCATAATGAATTAAAATATGTTTAACACAAATGTATCTATTCCTATTTTATTAACTAATGTCTTTGCTGCTGAACTTCCATGATCCAGTTTAACCATACTAAAAGCAAAAATGACTTTTGATAAACTAACAATTGTGCTTCATTGTTTTGTTTTTTTTGTAATTGCTCAAGAGTGTTGAATCTTCTCCTGTGTTCTATTGTACAGACATGAATTTACTTATCTTTCAGTCTGAGGTTTATTCATTACACTTTTTTGTGTTAAAGGGCTTTTATCTGCTATAGAACTTCTTATATTAAAAACAATCAAGCCCTGCCCATATTTAAAAAGTAACGCATTACTTTCCATAAAGTAACTAAGTAATGTAATTAGTTACTTTTGTAGGGAGTAACGCAATTTTGTAATGCATTACTTAAAAAAAAAGTTTCCCCAACACAATTAAAAAAAAAACATCATTCTGAATGATTGATATGCTGTTCTCCAAAAAATGTGGGGACCACAGTAAAATTTGAATAATGTCCTCTCTAAATACACACACACACAAACACACAGAAAATGTCAAGGATGCTCACGGTGTCAGTGTATTGAACTCAGCCTCCAGATTGTGTAGAGTATCCGTGAGAACCAGTGTTTGCTGGTGGTACTGTGTGACCTGCTGGAGCTGTGCTTTTTTGAACTCCACCATGGTTGAGGTATCCAGCAGTACTCGGTTCCATCTGCCCTCTATGCTCAGCTCAAGCTCTGTAGAGTATCCTGCATTAGATTCACGTCGAGGCAGTCTAGACACCTGCTCCAGGACATGTTGCCGGCAGATCTATGACACACAGACATCATGTCATAACATTTGTTACTGTCATTTTAAATGGTTATAATTCAAGAGATACACTTGCGAGCCAGATTTAAACTATTTTTCATGCACAATATGGTTTGTTTGATTTTTTTCTCTCTGTTTTGGCCATCTGTCCACACTGAGTTGCCATTTTTGTCAAGGAAAACTGCTTTTTGAATACGTTCTCCAAAAGTGGATACAATGTGATCACACCGTTTTCGCGTTGTAGCATGGACTGTGAAAACGATAATGCATGTTTAGTCATGTGACACACATTGTACCAATAGATATCTGTTCATAGCAGTATTGTGCCTGTTATGTGCTATTTTTACACTGTTGCTAAATATATTTTACTTTGTACACTCTTTAAATTACAGTGCGGACAGAAAATTTGCTCACAATTGCTGTCCTGCAACAAAACAGGGCAGTTGTGTTTTAGATTAAAATAGGAGTGAGTAATTGTGACCTTGACGTCAGTGAATGGTGGGATATTTTCGTAAATAAAATGACAGTGACAGAAGAAAACTTATGTCTGTTCCATCTGTATCATCTCAATGAGCTTTATATTAGGTTTTACACATGCTCAGAAAGGCAAATTTAATATTTGCAGATGTTTCAGTGTGGGTGAGAAACTTTTGGAAAACACTAGTGTGGATCGAAAACGTTTTGAAATGAAAATGTTTTCAAATGTATCCGGTTTCATAGCCTTGATATCCATGTCTAGAACTGACAATTTCTACAGTCAACAACTGTTTACAGCTGGAGGTTTTGGAGAAACCAGTGTAATAAAGTAATGTCCTGTACCTCAACTTCTTCCAGCTGATGAGCCATATGTACAATGTTAAGTTGGGCTGGTCTGTACCGACATCTGAAAACCCACAGGACAGTCCATGCCAGACAGCTGTCAGACTCTAAGAGTGATGTGTTCCTAAGCCAGGAATCTTTCCTTGGTCTAGATTCCTGCAAAAAAGAAAAGTAAAACTTGAAACTAAAGTGATTTTTTTTTAAAACACAGACAGAAATTAAATTCTAAAGTTAAAAGCAGAATATAGTACAGGAAATTTCTCATTGCTGTGCAATTTCATCCCAGAAGGAATACTGTATCTGTTCTTTAAGTAAAAGATGGATTAAAATGAATTGATTAACAGATAACAGTCAGTTATATTTGACAGCAAAAGTAAATGTTCGTTTTAATTTATAACATATTAGAAATACAAATGAAACTTTTTTTTCTGAAGCCATTTTTTTGTCTCAAAAGTGTAAATGTTAAATTTACCAAAAATTGCTTCTAGCTGTTGTTCTTCTAGTTGTTCCCAGAACAAAATCATAAAGTGTTCACATTACGTACCTCAGTAGCGTGACTGGTGATCAGAAGTGGCTGAGCGTTAGTGATGGTGTTCAGTAAAGTGGCCCACGCACGTGTCCCGGTAGGCTGCTCCGCATGCCTCGTTTGATCCTCACTGTCTGCTCCTGATCCTCTGCTTTTGAACATTTTGCTCCTGGCAGATGAATCTGATTTGGCTCCGTGCATTTTTTCATACTACAAATAAAGCAAGTGTCAGTTGATATTTGATTGAAAGTTTTCACCACAAAATAGCTTGCACCTGTTTGCCCATTTAAAAGGGAAACAGCACTGGTTTTGACTCGTTAAGTCACGGAGTCAGAAGAACAAGGAATGCTGCCAAGTTGGAAATGGAGTCTTCCCTCTAAAGGCGTGGTGTGCATTCAAGCTTAAAACAACCTCAGGAGGCGGTACTGCAGGAATTAACGCTAACAGAATGTAGTTGGTATAATGAAGCCTAATGAAGTTAACACTTACAGAAACAATACTGCATTAACATGATATCAAAGCAAATGGATTAGTGCTACAACATACAGTTATCATGCTAATGCTAGAGGGCTAAATCTATTAAAATGCCAACACATGGAACGATACAGCAATGATGCCTATGGGGAATAGAATAAAATCGAATAGAATAGAATAAAGTACATCAACTACAAATGGAGAAAATCAATGTAACTGTCTCAGTGCAAATTATAGAGCTTTTAAACTCATTTCAATGATTTTCATTCACTGATATTCTTTAACCATTTGCTTCTTTGAAGGAATACTGTGAACGTTGTAAAACGTAAAATGAAAAGGCATCTACTGAACATGAAAATAAATAATGTAATGCTGGTAGCAAAAGCACTGTGAGTTCACTATACATTATTATAAATATTGTCCTCCTGAATTGTTAAACAAGTTCCAAAAGGTTTTGAATACCAAAAAGGCACATTAAAAACATTTCATTCAGGTACTGAACATGATCACCAAGGTTTTTGTGAATGACGACACATGAGATGTGCAATAGATTGGCCTATATTTTTGAAGAATTTAAATATGTGAATCCTACCTGCAAAGGGAAAGTGGCATCTGAATACTCTGTCCTCTGAGCTTCAGCATGGCTGAGTTGTAACTCTGATGGGACTGTGGTAGAAAATTGTGTTATACAGTCAGCTGTCACAACAGATGTAGAATCTTCTGGCATTAGTTTGGATTCCTTCGTATGTGTTGACTGTACGGTCTCCACTGCTGCTAAAACCATATCTGTGGTATTGATATTGGAGCCTCCGGCAAGTGAGATGCTAATGTTTTCAAAATGTCCATCCTCTGTTTCAGTTTGAGTCAAGGTCTCTTTCTGCACAGTGTCCACTGTTCGTTTGTTTTCTGTACTCAATGGCTTTGCGGTGTCTGGTTGACTGAAGTCTGAGGACACAGTCATTGTACTGACACAGGCCATATCTATGGCATCCGACGGCCTGACCTCAGAAGTCTGAAGGCTTTCTGGGTGAGTTGTGTTCTTTTCTTCACATTTACATGTGCTCAGCTTTTTATTACTGATATTTTTTGCTTTTTCTACACCAACTTGTTTTCTGTTCTTCTTCCTACCTTTAACACCTTTTGGAGGTTTTTGAAGTGCATTTGCTTCATTTGAAGGCTCTTCAAAGGTGATGTTGTCATCTTCATTATAACTCTCCAATATTGGCACATCCTGCTGGTGAACTACAGACCCTGACTCACTGCCTCCTCCACTGAGGACATAGATTTGGCTTGCTGCTTCTGCATCAGTGACTTCATTTTGCTTCTCTTTTTCATTTTTTTGAACATCAGCCTCTATGATCTCAGGGGTTTGGGGTTCATCAGAAGAGCTTATTACAGCATGTTCTTCATCTACAGCTACATCAACATTTGGTCTGACTTCCAAGAGTTTCAATCCATCCTCTGATGTCTCTGCAGTCCCATCATGAACAACTGAAACAGTATCCCATTTAACTGAAGAAGCTGGGACAGGTTGTGTCAGTGGGATCTGGTTGGGTTTGGTAAGATCAGAGTCCAGCACTATGGTAAAGACAGGCTTTAGTGATTCACAGGATGAGCCATGTGTGAATTTGCTGTCATCTTCTTCTCTTAATACAGATCCAGTTTCATCCCTCTCTTTAGATCGAGACATGAACTGCTGCTTATTGGTGTCGTGGTCCGATGGAAGGTTCTCAACATCTTTGGTTGTTTGTTCTTCTGAACAAGGTGATATATGTTTGGTTTTACTTACTTTCTTTGAGGGCAAGAATTGTATATCCATACACTTTATATCACTCGACCATTCACTGTCAGTGACAACCTGCAAAATAAAACATAACTACTATGACCCAACAACATTAATAAACTTAATTCAGCAATATATGTGTTTTTATTCAACTCCTGGGCATTTTTTATATCATTTTTACCTTTTTTCTTAATATAAAACTGTAATACTGCATACTTTTTGTCCAGTACAATTGTCATTGTTTTAAATAGTCTACATCAATCAGCTTTTATTTGTTGGTATGTTAATGGCTTTGCATAAATGTAATTGTTCCAATCTTGGTGTTAATTTTGATCTGCAATTGATGTTTGATGCCCATAATAAATGGTCTCGAAAGCTGCATTTTTCCACCAAATGAAATAGCCAGGCTTATCCCTGCCTTTGTTATGTTGATGCTTGATTATTTCATTGCTCTTTATTTTGGTATATAAGATATTTCAAATATTTTCTGAATTCGGCTGTGCACACAACTGCTCGTCAGCAAATTTACAGATACTTTAACATGCATTGGTTTCCATTATATGTACGTACTAAATAAAAAATGTTGGTTCTAACATTTAAAACTATTCATGGCACAGCCCCTGTAACTTATCTTCTGACTAAGTTGCATCTTATACTCCGAAATTCACTCACTCCAACCAAAGTTATTTTAAAAGCTTAAAGTAAAAACAGTAATATTTAGAAATTATGGCATCAGCATGCGCACGATCCAGTGTGCCACATTTTCCAATTCTCCATGTAAACTGTTTCCTGAGAAACCATCAGCCAGAGCAGAATAATGCTGATTAATGTAGTCTAAAGATAAGCTATGGCATCAGAAATGCACCTGATTGTACTAATGTGCCACAAAGCAAAACAAGGAACATCCAGTAATTTTCTCAGAGAGCAGGTAAAAACAAGCACTTAAAAGCAATGAGGTGCCCAACTACAATAATGGCCCTAGACGCAGAGCAGAGTGGGTACTCCATTTAGAAGGTTTTAGCTAGGATAGAGTCATTCTGTGCCCACGCCACAGTGGTACACTCAATGACATTTCTCCAGCCGCCCAAAAACCAGACCCAGAAAGAAAAAGCAAGTGCGCGCCTGTCAAAGAATAATTGCAGACAAGAGATTTCTGTTAATTTGACAAATTCTATCATTGTTTACTCACCCTCAACTCATTCTGAACCGATTTCATACAGGTTTGGAACAATAAAAGGCAACTGATATTGTTTAATTGTACTTCATAAGGCCTCAATCAGATAGAAAACACAAGTTTAAAAATACAAGGTGACTTTTTTTATTTAGAAAAGAGCAATGCGCTGCAGTAATTTTTTTTTATGTTCCTAGGCTACCACTGAATCAGCTGTCCTGTCAGTTTAAACAAGGATTATAGCGAGAGCACTCTGAACTCTTTGGTTTGCTCATAAGGAAACTGTCATATTAGCAGAAACAAAACAACAAAAACAACAACAACAACAACAAAAAAATCCTCTCACTGCCAAAATAATGTGTTGTGTGTGATCGGCACTAAATGTACCAAAACCTTTTTCTCCCTAAACACTTCTAGTGCATAGGAGACACCACAACTACCTGAACTGACTGGAGCTCCTCTGTAGATACTCCAGGCGGCCGAGGTTTGATGCACTGAATGGAACACTGATCTGGATCAGAGTTCCCTTCCTGAGTCCTCTCATCTTCCAAGATCTTCCTCAGGGCTGTTGTTTTTCCAAACAGCGTCTGAACATCTTGGGAGAGAGCAGTCTGTCCCTCTTGAAAAAAGCTTGCCTGCAGGACCTCAGACAGTTTCTCAGCCTCTAATAGGTTTCCTTTCACTTGTTCTGGAGCCTACCGAGAATCCACCAAAGCAGTTAGTCTCATTACATTAAGCGACTGGAGAAGGCTAATATTCAATACTTTGAAAACTAATAATTTGAAAAGGATCAAACTATAACCCTGGAGAGGTTTTAGTAATAAATTAACATTACATTAACACAATTACATGTAAACAGGACTGTGCAGCAGATAAAGATGTTTGAGAACCTTCTATGGCGTTACATTTATTACTGCAAATTAAACACCTAATATATTATTGTCAATAATATAACAACATACAAACCAGATTCCAAAAAAATGGACACTGTACAAATTGTGAGTAAAAAAGTAATGGAATAATTTACGAATCCTGTATTTTATTCACAATAGAACATAGGTAACATATCAAATGTTGAAAGTGAGACATTTTGAAATGTTATGCCAAATATTGGATCATTTTGGATTTAATGAGAGGTACACATTACAAAAAAGTTGGGACAGGTAGCAATAAGAGGCCGGAAAAGTTAAATGTACATATAAGGAACAGCTGGAGGACCAACTCGCAACTTATTAGGTCAACTGGCAACATGACTGGTATAAAAAGAGTCTCTCAGACTGGCAGTGTCTCTCAGAAGTCAAGATGGGCAGAGGATCACCAATTCCCCCAATGCTGCGGCAAAAAATAGTGGAGCTATATCAGAAAGGAGTTTCTCAGAGGAAAATTGCGAAGAGTTTGAAGTTATCATCATCTACAGTGCATAATAACATCTAAAGATTCAGAGAATCTGGAACAATCTCTGAGTGTAAGGGTCAAGGCCGGAAAACCATACTGGAGGCCCATGATCTTCGGGCCCTTAGACGGCACTGCATCACATACAGGAATGCTACTGTAATGAAAATCACAACATGGGCTCAGGAATACTTCCAGAAAACATTGTCAGTGATAACATTCCACTGTGCCATTCGCTGTAGCCATATCTCAACATGATCTAGAAGCGCAGGCTTTTCCTCTGTGCCAAGGCTCATTTAAAATGGACTATGGCAAAGTGGGAAACTGTTCTGTGGTCAGACGAATCCAAATTGAAAATTCTTTTTGGAATAACTGGGAAGCCATGTCATCCAGACTAAAGAGGACAAGGACTTAGTTGTTATCAGAGCTCAGTTCAGAATGCTGCATCTCTAATGGTATGGAGTTGCATGAGTGCATGTGGCATGGGCAGCTTACAAATGTGGAAATCAATGCCGGTGTATGCAAGATCTAGAACAACATATGCTCCCATCCAAACATCGTCTCTTTTAGGGAAGACCTTGCATTTTCCAACATGACAATGCCAGACCACATACTGCATCAATTACAACATCATGCCTGCATAGAAGAAGGATCCGGGTACTGAAATGAACAGCCTGCAGTCCAGATCTTTCACCCATAGAAAACATTTGGCACATCATAAAGAGGAAGATGCGACAAAGAAGGGGATGCCACACAGTGGTAAACATGGCCTTGTCACAACTTTTTTGAGATGTGTTGATGCCATGAAATTTAAAATCAACTTTTTTTCCCTTAAAATGATACAATTTCTCAGTTTAAACATTTGATGTCATCTAATTTGTATTCTGAATAAAAAATAGAAATTTGAAACTTCCACATCATTGCATTCTGTTTTTATCCACAATTTGTACAGTGTCCCAACTTTTTTGGAATCGGGTTTGTAGTATAATATAATATAACTTATGTTCATAATTTTCATATTTCAGTTCAGGCCACTTAAAAAATGCATACTCCCTTTGAGAACAAACATACCCTTGACAAGAAAACTACCTGCACTGCTGTGCGGTCATCTTCTTCAAGTGTGATCTGTCTGTTTTCATCTTCAGAAACCTGAAAATCACCCTTCAGATGCAGTTCACTGGACCAGCTGCAGGCCTGCTCTTTGAAGTCTTTCAACTCAAGAAGAGGGTCTTGTGTCTGGCCTCTGTGTGACTGTTCCTCTGCTTTACCATTAGACACACACTGTATCTCAGGCGCAGTATCTTCGTTTTTCTGCGGCTTGATGTGCTTGGGATTTTCAGGTCTGTTGGGGTTCATCGCTTGCTCTCTTTTCTCTATGACCAGCTCTCTAGCCGTGCAAATGCTTTCTTGAAGTTGAGCTCCACCTTCAGCCAGCGCCTGCAGGTTTTCTAGACCTGCAATGCTGGAAAGAAGATTTATCTGCTGCAGTAATGCATCGGCCTGCTCTGCCTCTGCTAGCAGATCCTCCGATAAACCCTGTCAGTAAAAATGGTAGGATTAGCTCATGAAAAAAAACTTTTTTGGCTGAACTGATTGAGGGTTTAAATGAACTGAAATTCAAGTACAGTATGTGACAGAGCCACTGAGCAAATGAAGACCAAAATGGGCCAAAACTGAACTTCACTGAACAGCTGCATTACATTTGACTGTGTTCACAGCTTATTCTTAAAGCATAAACCTTCACCTGGATGGTGTTGAAGACCTGTGGGCTTTCAGATGTGGTCAGTGAGGTAAGTGCATTTGTGATAGTTTGAATGGAGGACAGGTGATCTGCAATATCAGACGCCACCTTCCCTTTGACAGCTTCCAGCTGTCTGAAAACATCACTGGCCTCAGAAAAGAGCTCCTTCACCTCTGCCATCTTCTTTCTCAGCTGGCTCTCAATCACCTTGAAAAATGAACTCGTGAATTTGCTAAAATTTGAGTATTGGTAAAGAGCTAGACTGGTTAATGCTAATTAATACATGAGGTTTACCTACAGGACACAGCATATCACATCATTTCTACATACAAATGTCATTACACATTCTCCAGCATTAATTCAATAAATAAGCATTGTGAAAACTGGCTGATGTGTCTGAAACTCACCTGCAGCTCCAGTGGGAACTCACGACTCTGCAAAAGCTTCTGGATCTCGGATGATCTGCGATGGAAATGTTCAATGTTCTCCTCTTGAATCGTGAGCTCATCCTGTGCAAAACAATTATATTAATGTTATTATCAAAGAATTCACCATTTATGCAAGTCTAATATACATACGAAACATCAAAACTGTTCAAAAGCTTGGGGTTAATAAGTTAAATAATTAAATAATTAGTTACACAATTCTAATATCCTGATTTGCTGCTCAAGAAACATGTCTTATTATTATCAGTGCTGAAAACAGCTGCGCTAACAGCTTAATATTTTTGTGGAAACCGTAATACATATTTTCCTTTTTCCGAATTCTTTGATTAAGAGAAAGTTCAAAAGAATTTAATATTTAGTTACATTTCATATGTCCTTATTTTCTTTTGATCATTTTAACGTGTCCTTTATTTCAAAGAAAAATCTTACCGACCCCAAACTTTTGAATGGTAGTGTAAACATCACTAACAATATCATGTTTCTTTTCCATGGATGTTCAGTTGATGAATTTATTTATGAAGTTATAATCATATATTTTTTCTAATTTAACCCCCAAAATACCCCCAATTCTAAAATAAGTGTATTTGAAAGCTCTACCTAAAATTGTTTACGACCTAAAAAAGTTTTTACCTCCATGACAGACACGTCCTGCTCTGTCTGAAAGGGGTTTGACTGAGCAAGTGTCATCAGCTTTTGGGCGCTCCAGCCCTCCACCTCTCCAGCCAACAGAAGGAGTTTTTCCCAAAGAGAAAAGCCAGCTTGAAGGTTGTCCAGATGACAGTCTGTCTTCTCAGTAACCTGAAATAGCAGGGTTAATGTCAATACTGTACATTATTCGAGAAACAGAGTGAGAAATTTGACTTTACTGAGGAAACATACATCAAGCCAGCGGTCCATGAGGGAATCGGCCTCACTCTCAAATGGAGTGTCAGCACAGTCTGGGATCCTTCTCATCAGAGACTGCAGCTGACGACACACAGATCTCAACTCCTCCACCCCGTCCCCAAGACCACTGAGATCTGACTTTATACTGCTCACCTGCAAACACATACATAAAATATAAATAGGCATGCATTTATTCATACTCATTCTGACTCCAATTTTATCTAACGAATATGTTATGAATACATTTTTCAAAATATCAATCTGCAGTTGAAAATAATCTAAAACGATGCAGTTAATACTGCCATCTGCAGTCCAGCGGGAATGGAAGCCCTGTATCCAGTATCTTCCAGTAACTTTGTACCTTACTGATCAGGAGCTGCAGGTTGTCTTTGCCTATATAGGAGGCCTGATCACCAACAGTCTGCTCTGCTTTCTGCAAAATGCTGCCCAAGTGATTTCGGCAGCTCTGGAACTTCTTCAGCAGTTCAGTCAGAGAGACACACTGTTCACGACTGAAATAGAAGTATGAAAGCAATGGGTCCATTTTGCAAGATGGCATTTGACAAAGAGCTTTCCTACTGTACGATCATGTGCGTTTGTCGTCACCTCTCTGTGACTGCTCTGTGTGCATTTTCCCATTGCGTCTGCAGCTCGCTGATGCCTCTCTCTGAGGTGCTTGTCTGTGCGCAAGTATTTCTCAGATCCTTAATCTCTGAGCGTATTGAAACCAGTTTACTCTCCATGTCTGCCATGAAGCGTAACCTGAGAAAGAGACAGACACTGGTGAGACAGAGACAGAGGCATGTCGTCTTCTTTATTGTAACCAATTTAAAGTTAGAAAATTCTTAGAATTCATTCCACATTTTACTATCCGAAATGGATCAAATATAGGTGTTACTGTGAGAAAGCACTCATGCATCAATCATTATTTTATATTATCTCCAAACAGTACATGTCTATATACAGAATATATTGTGGTGAAAGTTCATTCTATTTTATATTGTACATTACAACGGTTATTTTAATTGACTTAACTAGTAATTTATTTTTGTTTGAATTAAAATATCTAATTAAATTGAGGTAAACTAAATCTGCTTAGAAATACAGAGATATACCTTCATTTTTTTATTAATATTGTATATTGTAACTGTTATTTTAATGACCATAATCAGCACCTTGTTATAATAAAGTTAAATAAATAAAAAACTAGTAATGTTAATTTAAAAAATTGCAATATACAATATCAAATTAATTAAATGTAAACATTTAAATGGTTTAATGCAAAACATGAGGAAAAAGAAGCAATCCTGACTTTTTTCAACTGTATATTGCAATTGTTATTTTAATATACATTACTAGCATTTTTTGATTCATTTAATTTAGAATTGAAAATACTGTATGCTAAACAAAGAAATAAAAAAAAAAAACGGAAAAGCAGTCCTGTTTTAAAGTCTGCTGACCTGTGCTGTAGTGCAGGAAGTGTGGGCTCCTTCAGCCCATGTTTTTCAAGTGCTGTCAGCACCTCCCTCAGGGCGACCTGAAGGCCCATCCTCTTCCTACCGAATGCTCTTTCCCTCTGTTCTCCCTCCATTCTTCCTATCCCTCCTCTGTCAGACTGCTTCAGATCTACAGCCACTCTGGCCTCGACCTCTTCGACACGCAGAGCCAGAGCTGAAACCATCTCATGGCAGCTGCCTGGTTTATCTTCCAGAGTTATTCTCATACCAGCATCATCCAGCAATTGGTCTAACTGAAAAGATTCATCCCTGGCCTGCTGAAGGCTTTGCCGGATGGAGACTAAACTGTGATCTGATGCGTTGCGAGCTGCACTGATTTTGGCATTCATCTGCTGGAGATGGGACAGGAGGTTCACGAGGCGCACCAGGGCTGATTCACTCTTTCTCAGACATTGTCTTTGCTGGTCCAAGCATTTTGTGCAGTTGTGAAGCATTTGCTGCAGAGGAAGATGAGCTTGGAGCTCAATGGGACTCAGATGAGCAGCATCACTAACTGAACCATCACTCTTAAGCAGAAACAGCTCCTTCTCGATACTTTCATCTAGACGCTGAACAAAGAACAGAGAAGTCAGATTGAACATGCATCGGTCCATGTTTGGTACATTACACAAATATTGAAATGTATGCTTTGAATGAGGAAGCAAACATTTCTTCTAGGAAAGTCCAGCATTTTAGATTCCCCCCCCCCCCCTGTGAAATGTCCCAAAAAAAAACAAGACATGAAAAGGATATAAAATACACAATTAACTTGGGAAAATATTCACAAGCTGAACATTTTAATCATGTGTCCAATTTGCTATTTGTGAGTTGAGAAAAACATTTAGATCTACATGTATCTGCAAACACGAAGATGAATTTGAAGGATAATTACCTTTATTTCTTCATGTAGATTTTTGGGATCAGCAATGGCAAAGTTTCTAATATTTAGAGGTTTCTGACTAATCTGTTTGATCTGATCAGAAATCAGTCTGATCTTAATGTCTGTGGACTCCAGCAGCTCTACCGCAGTTTCAAGGGACTTCACCCTGAACAACATATAAAATAATATTATTATTGTGCCACTTACACCATGTCTTGAGGATATCTACACTGGACATGACAAGCAACTGTTGCAAATCATTTTAAACTGTTTGTTAGTATGTCATAAACAGAACAAAGCATCAAATTACTGTCAGGGATTTGTCATGTGGTTTCTATAGTATTTTTGTGTAGACACTTTTGCTATACTTTTGGCTAACAGTAGCTCTACTCCAAAAGCTACCAAGCTTCCTTGTAACATGGTAATAAAATCTTATAAGTAACAATTTTGGACCAGCTTTTGAACAACAACAACTCTGTGCACCACAGAAATAGAGCTCCACATGGGAGGATTGCAGGACATTCTGGAATGACCACATGTCTCACCTGGCCTGAAAACACATCTGTTGTTCCTTCCACTGTTGAATAAGCTGAGTTCGCTCCTGCACCATATTATAGCCATCTTCCATGTGCTGAGAATTTTGGGAATACTGAAGCTCAAACTCACGCCACAGAGCCTCTGTGCGGTTCTTAAGATCCTAAATGAGCACAGCTATTTGTATACAAAATGCACCCTAAATGCAAGGAAGTGGTGAAGGAGACTAACCAGTAGGTGCTGGAGTTGAGTTCTCAGTGAGTCAGCAGAGGTACTAGCATTGCTGCCGAGGCTGATGGGTAACTCTGATCCCAGCTGCTGACTGTTGTTAAGCAGCTGAAGCTGAAAGACTGACTGAACAGCACTGTAGCTACTGTAAAATGTAGGAGCATATACGTTGGTTATAGAAAGGTCCTAACATTGATTTTATATTAGATTTTTAGATAGTATTAACAGAGTAGGGAAATATATCAATTTCTTGAAGGTTCAGAAACTTCAAACGTGTTTACCTGCTCGGAGTTTCCACAGTGGTAACCTTCTCTTCCTGTGCTGAGCAGGGTTGGATGATGGTCCTCTCTGGAATCTGTTTGATCTCCGCAATGTTGGTCTGGACAACAGCCTTTGAGAGAGAAGGACCATAGCGTCATTAAAAGTAGGGGTCAAACGACCCTAGAACAAGACAATACAATGTTGAGCTGCCCTAGCCCGTCTCAACAGATTAACTCCTCTGAGTGGTCCATGTGCTTAAGAAGGTCAACAACATCCAATCAGAGGTTTATTTGGCAAAGAAAATGTGCCATGTTAACACTCCGCAGATCTGGAGCTCACAGATGCTCAAGTACCTGCTAGTGTAAATGCTGGTGTGAGAGACTGAGAAAGAATAATAAAAAAAAAAACACATTCTTTAAAAATGGATGAAACAGTAACGTCACACACACACACACACACACACAAGCAGCACATGATCACGTGCACCTGTGAATGGTCGATGCGTAGGTCATCCAGCATTACAGTCTTTCTCAACAGGACACAATCCTTGATTGCTCCCCCCCTGCTGTGAACACACACATGCACATTTACTTATACTTATATAGTACTATAAACATTTATATAAAGCTAAATATAATTACTATATACTAAACCTAACACTTGAATACCGTGTATACAGTATGCTATGAAATTGAGGCATGTACTGTACACAAGCACAAATACATAAGAGACAACAGGAAGTTTAGACTGTCTATAAGAAAGGCCAGAGTTTGAAAAAGACATGCAATAATATTGAAAATGTGGGGTTGTTAATATGTGTATGTTTTGTAAAGAAGTCTCTTATGCTCACTAAGACTGCGTTGATCAAAAATACATTAAAACAATACAATTATAATTTAGAATAATTATTTTCTAATTTCTAATTTAATCATCAGTGTCACATGAGCTTTTAGAAATCACTATGCTAAAATAATATGCTCATTTGGTGCTCCATAAAGAATGATTATTGTCAATCCTGAAAAAGCTGTAAAAACAGCATTTATTTGAAATAGATTTTTTTCTACTATTACACGTGTTTACGAAATGTGTATTTCTAAAATGTATACTGTATCAGAATATATATATTCAATAAAATATAGCTTAGATATTTTAATGATATAACCTCAAAATTTCCACACTGTTTCTTACGTACCTATCCTGGCATGATGCCAAGTCACTTGTGGAGTCTGTGCGGCATTGAACACTCTCCACCTTCTGTGTGTCTGTTCTCAGATGGGTGGGGCTTAGAAGAACCCTCTCTCTGGGCTGCAGAGTCTCTGTAATTCTTCTCAAGGCTTCCAGATGCACTGACCGCTCAGCTGCTGTGGCACATACCTGAGGTGTAAACCAAAAACAAACTAATTCCAAACTCTTTGACAATAAATTGTCTATCACAAAAAATATTTTGAAAAAGATATTACAATCATGGTATGGGGATTAACATCAAGGTTTACATTAATGGGAGTTAATATCAGTCAGCATAAAATCTTCTTTCATTTCAAAAGGGTGCTGAAGTAATGGGGGTTGCTAACTTGGCTAGCTGGTTGTGACTAGAGAGAAATGCATGCAAAATGTGATATAAAGATTAACTTAAAACAAGAAACGGTCTATATCAACCTGTCTTAACATGCATGCAGTCAATAAATGATCCCAGTTACAACAAAATCAACCCTTGATGATTATAAAACAATAAAACTGAGTTTTAAATAAAAACTACTGAATTAGATTTAAGAACTTTCAGAGACTTGATGGACAGGAATAGACTACATAAACTGATAGAGCATCCATGTAGTTAGTAAAAGTTACAGATACTGAGCAAAGAAAAGACTAATTTGAATTTAATGCATTTATGTTCACATGCAGAGGCACGTAGATTAAGGAATGTGTTAGCTGCACACACACAGAATTACACTGACTAAACAGGACAGGGTGATATATATGGTAGATCCATCAAAAGATACCATGATTTAATAAATGCTGGGACAAAGTGACCTAAGAACCAAAGTGGCAATGGTCAATCATGCCAGCTGATCTACCCAGTATCAGAATATACCAATGGTTAGTAAACAAAAAACTAAATAGATTAAATACATGCACTGTATCACATTTTACTATATATAACTGTATACATGTACATTTTAAAATGAAGCCTGTGTGCAAAAATGCATAATTTAAGATTTATTAAAAATAATAAATACATGTCCACTTGTTTTAATTATGCACCATGTGGGCCAACCCCCATTGTACTTTGCCATGTTGAAATGAAATTAACCAAAATTAGGGATGCAACGATACCATTTTTTCAGAACTGATCCGATCCCGAAAATTCTGAGTATCTGCCGATTCCGATACTAGCAGTTTTTTTTTTTTTTAATCAGTGTAGATTTTCTATACTTCTCTGTGGTGACCTGATCATCACTCTTTTGTGTTAATCAATCTACATGTACACAAAAATAACAAATGAAAAAAATATATAATCATAATTATGAAAAAAAAATACTATTATAAACTAGGTTAGTGCATAATTCAGCAGGAAAAGATACACTAGATTCTAGAAAAATCATGGGTGCACAATAATTTTATAAAATCTAGTGAAATATTTTATTTACAAATAAAAGTGAATAAGTCTCAAATTTGGTAAAATTTCACACATTGCTTTTCTTTGTATTGTTGTAAAATACATTCATGAAAAAACAAGTATATACATTTATATAGAAATATAAAAGACGTTTCTTTTAAATGTATAGCGCAGTAATAAAGACATGGAATAAATGGGACAGAACAGAGTCTCGTCTGAACGATACCTAATCCGCAGAAAATGCCAGTATCGGAGCAAATACTGATCCTGAGTATCAAATCGATGCATCCCTACCCAAAATGTTAATGCTAACTAAAGACCAAATAGAATGCACCTTTAAAACTTTTCAGGGAAACGTAAATGGCATATAAAAGAGTAAATCGCAAGCTTAACCTAGACCAATCACAGCAATCCAGTTCTGATGTTTTGAGTTTACGACTGTACTGAGCAGCATACACCAATGCACAGCTAGAAGGACCATGATCTCTCTCTTACCTCCCACTGCGCCCTGACTGACTGAGAGAGGAGGTCCATGTCTCTGAGCTGGGCATCAGAGCAGAAAAACCCCATTCCCTTCACAGCTTCTAGAAACGTCTCCAACACTTTAGGTCTGAGAAGACGTGACACTGCCTATAAAATAAAAAATAAAAAATCACAAGTCATTAACAGCTTATGTGTATGTGTTTTGACCAAACATGTGTTTTATTTTTTTTATCCATTCATTGATTGCAAATATATATTGGATTGAAAAATATAGATTTTTAAATGGCCTCGCCTGTTTTTTCTTGGCTTGTTTTTTAGATTTGTCTCTGGCACTTATCACAGTGATGACATCCTGTATATGTTCACGCAGGTGCTCTTTGGCTTGATCCAGTCTGCTCCTGGCCAAAGCCTCAGCTCTAGCATACATCTCATTCTGTACCGGGACATGGGGAACACCTGGAGCCTCTGATGGCTCTGGAAAGCTGTGACTTTTGTATAGAACAGATTGTCTTTGGTGTAGAGTCATCAGGGAGGTCTGAGGCTGGCATTTTGTTGGTGAACCAAGGTGCTGCTTGTTTGGCGTCGTTTGTTGAGTCACTGTTACCGGTGTATGCAAAGTGCTTGGGTGGGATGCAAGAGAGGTTACAGACAGAGTTTGTGAAGGCTCATTGGGCTGAGGAAAACTGTGACTTTTGACAAAAACCCTTTGTCTTTGGTCTGGGGTCACCAAGGAGGTCTGAGGTTGCCATTTTGGCGGTGAACCAAAATTCTGCTCGACTGGCATTCTTAGTTCAGTCATGGTAACCGGTGTAAGCGATGTGCTCGGTATGGACATAGTTGAAGATGGAGACTGCGGAGGGTTTGATTGTTCAGTGCCACTGGTTTGGCTTGACTCTACAGAGATTACCTGAAGGTCTAATGGTTTAAAGTCCCTGGTTTCGCCTGATTCTACAGATTTAACCTGGAGAGAGTTTAATGGCATAAATCCACTGGTTTGGCTTGAGACAACCTGTAGCTCTGAAAGTATAAAGTCACTGGTATGGACTGGGTCTACAGAGATAACCTGTAAAGTGTCTAAGGGTCCAAAGCCACTGTTTTGGCTTGACTTTACTGTTGCGGCTTGAAGGTCAGATGGTCCAAAGCCACTGGTTAGGCTCGAGTCTACAGAGATCAGTTGAACTTGAGTCTGGGGTTTCATCTGAACCTCCCTGCCAACAACAGATGACAACAAAGTCTGTTTGAGCTCTGCTTGTTGTACTTGGCATACAGCTTTTCTTTGGTCTTTCAGGGATTTATCATGATCCTGGGGGAGAACCTGGGGCTGTACGTCACTTGTGGCTTCGTACTGTGACTGCAGCTGAGAAGAATAGAGTTCTTGGCTCTCTGGAGAATGTTTGCTGCTTTTGGAAAATGTCTGATTCTGATGGTGTTGAATGGTTTCAACTTTGGATTCAGGCTGAGAATACGCCTGTACGAAAACCTTGGAAGCAGGCTGTGCACCTTTAGGCTGTCCTTCACACTTCACTCCAAGGGAACTGAGCATCTCGGTAACCTCCTGACAGACACACAGAAGAAAGTGAGAAGTTACAACATCATGATTGTAAGCTTTCCTTAACCGATACTGGCCTGCAATGAAATTCACCTGAGAGTACGAGACATTCTGTTGCAGTCGGTCTTGTATTGCCTTTGTTCTGAAGCAAGGCAGGGAAGAGTTCTTTTGCACTGATGTCACAAGCACCTGCAGGTCCTCACCTTCTGTCACTACCTGTCCTTCCAAATGTATACCTCTGGAGATCAGTCCCTGCAATGAGAATCACAAGAGGTGACAATGTGAAAGCACTGTTTTAATCAACCAAATTAACTCAAAAACTTGATTTTGCTCACTTTAGCCCTGGGATGTGGGCCCCGGTGGCCCCTATGCTGCCTTTCTTTAAGGTGGTTGCAGACCTCTTGGGCTTCTGTGCTCCAGTTTTCAAGCTCAGTCAGTCTGCCCTCAAGCAGAGATGTCGCTTTTTGGAGTCTCACACACACCTGATCCACCCGGGTCAAAGTTTCAAAGGTCTGCCAAGAAACATGTCCATAGATTTGTTCAGTTCCTAGTTCAATCACTTATTCTCAGTAGAGAAACAGAGTGTTTAGAGAGTTGGTTGACACTCTAACACAGATGTTAGTACTACACCTTAAAGGGTTACTCCAAGGAAGAATGAAAATTTTGTCACTAATCACTTAACCCCATGTTTAAAACCTGGGTGTAAGTAAAGAAGTGACAAAATTTTGAGATTGAGTATCCCTTTAACTCTGTTTGCCACCTGTCATAAAAAAAAAAATCTTGATGCAACATGTAACTACTACTGTGCACAAAATAATTTAGAAGTGCCGATCAACAGTTGTTTTTGTACACTTTTGTGAAGTTATTGTTACAAACTTTCTGTCTCCAAAAATGGCTTTTTTGTCAAGATCAAGATTCAAGAGTTTTATTTGTCACATACACATTTATATAGAGCATATATAACCAGCAGTGAAATGAGTCAGGTCCGCTCCATGATCAGTGCAATTATTAAAGAATACAACACAGATGAAAATATACTTAAATATAGCTATGAAAGAATGAAAAAAATTTAAACAATAATAACAAAAGAATAAAATATAAAAAAGATGTATACTGTAGAATTAAATATAGAATGGAAAATAATTCAAAACAGAAAATAAAGTTAAAGACGAATTTGACTGACAGCATTATTGTCACATTATTCATAAAATTTCTGTAGACTTTGCAATAAAATTGTTACTGTGAATTATTTTAGCCACAATAATTGTTCAGTTAAAATATGATTTCATGACAGCCCCATTTCAAATAAATGTATATATACAAAAATGAACAAATCAGTTTAATGAACCAGGTCATTGGGAAAGGACTGACTCAAAAGAGTGATTGAGTCACTCACAGACCTGATGACTCATGAAGATTATTTAAAATTGCATTTCTGTGTTCCACAGGACAACTGAGGATGAGTAAAAAAATAAAAAATAAAAATAATAAATACAAATTTGAGGTGCCAGGTCTCTTAGTGTAAATCTAAAATACATACATCTATAACATAAAAGGAATATTGCCTGACCTCTGGAAGAGTTTTTCTGAGTTTCTGTAGAGTTTCTTCTTTGCAGTCTGGAGATAAAGATTTCAGACTGAATGCTGACATCTTCTTAATTATGCCCTGAGTGAAAAAAAGACAAGCATAAATAACGTTGACAATAGAGTGGAAAAATGGCTGTGAGAAACTGTCAAGACAAAGTAAAAAATGAATTAAAAAAGACAAATAAATGAAGAAATATCTAGTATAAAAATATGAACAGTAGGAAGCACAGCTAGAATGATCTGAATACCTGGAGTTTCTTTCTGTAAATACGCAGAGGTCCAGATGACACCTCCACAGTCTCTCTAAGCACCCAGCCGGCTTCCTGCATCAGGGATTGAGCAGCTTGGACCCCCGGGACCGCAGCGATGGGCTGAGGGGCCACTGCCTGAAAACATGCCATTTTTCCAATAGCATAAGCTCTTTGATTGCTAAACAAGAACATCTTTTTTTTTTCTTTTTTTAATCAACAATAACAATCTTTTCAAGGGTGTAGTATGTTAAAAGACAAAGAACGAGAGCAAAAGCACATTCTTTGATGAACAGCAAGAACAAATGATGAAACAGAATGCTCCTGTGGTTTTGAAACACAATGGGCCAAAGTAACAGCTTGTCAGTGTACTACTCAAAGAAAATGAAAATAGTAGCAACGATTCACCAACAAGTTTTGCAACTTACAGAGAGAATCAGAAAAGGCTGGGTCTTAGCAGTTTAAAGCCAAAACTCCTTATTCAATCCAGTAGAACAAGTTGAAATTGAAACATAATCAGGATTCAAAATAAACTCTTTGCCACACCTGCTTGTGAATGAACTGAGTTAATTCACCGGCAATAAATATTTCTTCCCAGCTATGAAACTTTATTTTGCATCATTTCGGTCTTTGACAATAGGATGTACAGTAATTAGCCTTTTCCTTTAATATTTTGTGAGCCTGCATCATATTTTCTGTTGCCAATACAATAATATTTGGTTCTCACAGTCAAATAATATACTGAAATTGGTGGTTTAACATGAAAAATATTACATGTGACGTGTCAGTTTTAGAACAGGCACCTTAGATACTGAAATGGAATAATTTCTATTGAAAATATGTCAAAATTCATATTGAAAGAGATACTGCTTAAGCTTTTGTCTCTTTGTTTTAAATCACTCAGACTGTCATCCAAACAGACTTAAAGTAATAAGGTCACGTTTCTTTTAATGTTACTAGAAATTGCTTTATTTCTTCAACAAAGACAACTTTTACTTGCATTTTGGCATTAGGCAAGTGTTCATTTTGGACCCTGCTGAAAACTAGAGTGTTCTGTCTTAACAAAACTCACAAACTTGGTCCTTTTTATAAAGTCAGCCCACTGTATGTTCAGTTTGCGGAGCTCTTCAGTCAGAGAGTGGCTGGTGGAAGCATCACTCATATCAATGAGGATGTTTCCCGCCTCATTCAGCTGGGCTTGACGTGATCTCCACTCATTCAAGCAAGATGAAAAATGCTTGTGCTGCATTATGAAAGAGATAACAAGACAAATGAACCTCTGATAAAAAACAACCACATTCAAACATTATGCCCTAACTTAAGAGAAGTGGCATTAATACATTTTAAGTCCAACTTTTTTTTGGCCACTGTATACTTTGAATCCTGTTTTTAATGACAAATGCTTTACAGTACCTCCTGCCCCTGTTCCTCTGATTGTCCCTCCTGCCACAGCCAGACCTGTAATAGATACAGGCAGTCTATGTAGGACACCCATGCAGCCAGAACACGCTCCATGGTGGATCTTACTGCTTCTGCAGCTTCTGTACAGACTCCCGTCTCACTATCGGCCTCCTTTACCTGCCTGTTTACCACAGGCACATCCTCAGCTGGAAAAGAATCAGAGGATAGAGGATAAATAAGGCATAAGGTACAGGAATATATGGAGCCCCGCACATGACATGCAAGAAAAAATAAATAAATTGTGTCCTCAATTTACTAATTCGTTCCCTCAATTTACTAAAACGTGCACACTACTTACTATTGCGTTCCCTCGATTAACTATTGCGTTCCCTTGATTTACTTTTGCGTTCGTTCGATTTGCTAAATCATGCACACGATTTAACAAATCGAGGGAACGAAATAGTAAATTGTGCGCACAATTTAGCAAATCGAGGGAACGAAATAGTAAATTGTGCGCACAATTTAGCAAATCGAGGGAATGAAATAGTAAATTGTGCGCACAATTTAGCAAATCGGGTGAACGCAATAGTAAATCGAGGGAATGCTATAGTAATCGAGTGCACGTTTTAGGACATTGAGGGAATTAATTTGTAAATCGTGCACACGATTTAGTCTAATATTTTTTCCTCCGTGTCATGTGCGGGGCTCCATAGGAAGAAGCACTAGCTTTTATAAAAAACATATATAACAGAGTAGTAAACAGTATAAACTTACCCAGAGCTGCTTTGTTTGTGTAACTGACTGCTGTGTCCTTCATCTTATGAAGTGCTTCCTTCAACATCCACACTAGGCCTTGCTTGTCAACAGTGTCCTAAGAGGCATATAATCAATGTTTACAATTGATTTTTTTTAAGCTTTTATGTGTCTTGAAAAATGTTGTCACTAAAAAGTGGTTGGAGGGGGGGGGGGGGGTACAATGGTGTTTGGTGTATTCAGAGTTGTTCACAGTGTTAAAGAGATGGATTCTCATGCTAAACATGGCCAACGTTTAAAAAAATAGAAGTCTGAGAATTTCTGTGCTGAAAATCTTACTTCCGGGTTGGTACAAGTTTCGACTACTTTTTCGATCATGGATAGAATGACATAGATGAGAGCGGAAGTCCTTATATGAGCATTTCTCCTAGAAAAGCGCGCCCGCGCACACACATTGACCAGAGGAGAGCGAGACCCCGATCATCAACGCGCTTCAAAATTGACGGCAGTGCTGCATAGGTTTTGTTCGAGAATGCCTCCAAATAATTGTGTTTTTGGATGTGAGGGAAAGTTTACCGTGTTCAGCTTCCCAAAGAACCCAGTGTTACATGAACAGTGGATGCAGTTTGTTTTTCCGGGGCAGGAGTGTATTCTTTGTGTGTTCTGGTCATTTGAGTGACTAATGTTTTATAAACAAGGCCCAAGTCGACGCTGGATTTGCACATCGTTTGCTATTAAAACATGGTCCCTGTGATAAAAGACCCCATTCATGGAAGTACAATTGCATCAGATTTCTGTCTTTTGTTGGAAATCAGCACATAAGTGAATATATGTTAATGGAAACAACACGAAACATCAGTATTTTAGCTCCACCCCTCTGCATGCCTCCAGGAGCTCGGCTTTTTCCGGAAAGAATCAGAAAGCCGTATTTTTTTAAATAAATATGATAAAACTAAAGACTTTTTGGATATATGAAGGATGCAGTACTACTCTATAGGTACTCAAGATTAACATGAGGCTAGGTGAAACTGTATGTTATGTACCCTTTAAATGGGACTACAGAAGTTCATTAAGGACATTAAACGTCATCGCATCATCTACTCACCAGTCTGCTTTAATAGCATTGTTGTGTTTATACTTATAATCTTGCTAAATATTCTAACTCAAACCTTCCATTTTGTAGATTTCATATTAATTTTTAAATTAATTAAAAAACATCTGAAGTTATGCAACTATGGCAGTGTTTGTTTAATGTCTACAAACAGCTTTTTACTTTAAGTGATTGTAGAGGTTTCTGAAGGAAGCTCATGGCAGGTTATTTAGCCATTAGTAATGACTGCTCTTTAGGGCCACATACATGCCAATCCTGTAGCAGAAAGTGCACAGACTCTTGGGAGCCGTAAGGTCCTCTCCACAGGCTCAGCTTAGACTTCAGACATCCCAGCAGGTCATAAACATGGTGCATCTGCTCTCTGTATTGTAGCTTGAGCCCGTGGTACTTGGCTGATACTCTGGCACTGGTGAAACTATCAAAGAGAATGAGGAACATTAGAAACAAACCTGGGTATCTTGAATAGGACAATATTAAGAGTGACTGAGGGAAGGTGCTGCTAAAATAAACATCTTATGGCACCTTTCCACTGCGAGGTACGACTCAGCTTGGCATGCTTTACTTTGGCTTGTTATAGTTGCCACCTTGTCTACTGACAACGATGCAGCCATTTCTTTTTTTTAAGCTGCTTAAGACTATCATTTAAATCAAGTCGTTTAAACATCACTTGTCATTTGAACAAATGATGCTGCAGTGGCTGTTGCTGACTATTTAAGTCTAGCGGGTTTGGTGTCTGGTAATGGCAATTCTCTCTGACCAATCAGTGATGTTTACACGTCACATTTTAGTATTGGTACAGCTCGTTTGGAACCTCAACTGAGGTGGTACTAAAACAGTACCAAGTACTAGGTACTATACATAGTGGAAACCCCCCCAAAAGTGAGCCGTACCGAGCCGTATCATGCAGTGTAAAAGCGTTATTAAACCAAGCAAATTGTGTTGGTTTGGAGCTGATCAAACATCTGGAGTTCTAAACACTACAGATTTTGGTCATTTCAGCAGGAAGCACTGAACAGATATTGTTGTCCAACCGTCTCTTGATCTCCTCCAGCTTCTCGATTGGCACTTGAAGACAGCCATCATCATCTGAGTTACGGTAGTGATGAAGGATGTTCAAGTGCTGGCTTAAGTCCTCAACCAAGACCTGAGGAAACAATAAGAAGAATGAACATAAAATATAAAGATATTTCAGAAATACACAGTGAAGCATAATTGTGACGAGTGGGGCGGGGCTGAGAGCCGTGAGAACGGAGCGAGGCCTGTGGAGTGATTCGGAAATGAGCGACAGCTGCTCCACTCACCGGTCTCGAGTCCCACAGAGGAGATCGGAAGGATACAAAAGAGGAGCGACGACAGTGAAGGACTAGACAGGACCAGGCCTGGATTTTATTTTGTGTTTGGTTTTGTTTGTGAGCGGCAGTCGTCCGTGAGGGGCTGTCGTGCTGTTTTGAGTTTATTTTAACATGAAAGTTTAATTTGAATGTTCGCCAGTTCCCGCCTGCTTCTTCCCCATGATTATGAAGTCTGTACTCCGTTACAATGATAATACCGGTCTTCACACTGACCTTCAGCTGTTCTTGCTTGTGTCTGGCATCTCTAGCAGCAAGTGCATGATCTTCTGTGCTCCCGCTGTCTTCAGACAACACAGCTTCCATATGCTGGAGCCACCGGCCCAGTGTGTTCAGAGGGGCTGGCAAACCAACATCAAGCTCTGTTCTGAACTCTTGCAACTGGGGAGAAGAAAGTGTACAAAAAAGATTTTTGTCATTTAATTATTTGAACATAACTTATATCATTGATCCCATCATTAAAAAAAAGCTTTAAAAAAAAAACATTCACAATCATTGTCATACATAAAAACATTTCTTTAAGAATATATATGAAAAATATATATATTATATTTATTTTTAATTGTTACAGAATTTTAAATAATTTAATATATAATTTAAATAATTTATTTGAATTGAACTTATTTACATTTATGCATTTAGCTGACCCTTTTATCCAAAATGATTTACAATTGAGCAACATAAGCATTTTTTTCATAGTACACAATGATTTCTTGCAAAGCTAGACTACTGTAGGTAATGTTTTTTTTTAATTTAATTAGGGTTTTAATTTATTTTCAATGTCATTTTAATTTCTAGGTTGTTATGCTTATTATTATATATCTAAATTATAACAAATAATATTTGTACGTTACACTGCTATAAGATTGTTTCTGCATTTGTTATGTTTAAAGAAAATACGATTCTGAAAATGTATTGATACTGTATATGTTTTTTTCCATGACAACTATAACTTCATAAACACTTTTGCTGTAAAAAACGATAGAAGTGATTTGTTTGGAATTTTCAGTCTATTCCCAAGACTATCAGAATTTCTGTGTAAATCTGTATCTGGTGACATATCAGCAGATATAATCATATAATCATATAATCAGCAGAATTCACCCTCTCCTCCATGGTGTCCCAGGCCTTTCTCAATGACATCTGCTCCTCACTTGGTTTAGCGCAGTGTCTCATTGCACCGAGAACTGGAATAACTGGACGTCGCTGGTCATAATAAGTCCCCACAAAGTTCTGAAATGCCTTGGATATTAACACAGACAAACATTCAGGGCTTGTCATAAAGTGTGTGTTGTACATTAGGAAGTGATGAGCTACCATTTCACATTCAGCATACCTGATACCTCTCTGCATACCCCTTCCCCTCTGTGGAATTCCATGCCCCCAATAACTCCTGACAGGCTCGCTCTAGCCAGCATTTCATCTCTCTGGCTTTCTGACTGGGTGAAGCCTAAGGGAAGGGCAGGAAACATACAACTGAATTAGAGATTGATTTTCAAATCAGAAAACATGCTGAAACAAGTGGAGGCTGATTCTGGAATGATATTTTGAAGAGGAAATCTGTGGAGGAATTCACAAGCGCTCTGGGACGTCCGTACCTGGTGGAGTGAGGAGCCCAGCACAGCAGGACTGAAGTGTGTAGGGAGGATGGCAGGAGGAAGGCACGTGGGAAAGAGTAGAGATTGAAGCTGCATCCAACCAGGAGGGGGCAACAGAGAGGAGGAGGAAGTGAAGTTGGAGGGACATGATATAGGAAAGAGGGTTAGAATGAGAAAGAACATCAAGAATGAACAAAGAAAGGCAGACCTGCAACAGCGCAGATCCAGATGGGAGATTCAGTTCTTCAGTTCAGAGGTGGTCTTACCTCAAAATCATTTTCAGCTACAGGCTGATCGTTGGAGTACTGCAGGAACTGAGCAATGTATGTTATGATAGACTTCTCATCAGGGTTACTGACATCAACGTCTGAGAGGAAAGACAATTTAAATGTACATAAACAGTCAATAACCTTTATAAACTTTTTGATGCAAAACATGAACCCAAAACATTCTCCCTTTGCAAAGTAACTTGTTAATTAAATACAAAGTATCCTGTATATTTTCATGTATAAAGACTTGTTTATATTGTAGGAAAAATATAAAATATAAATATTATACAGACATATTTAAATTGGCTTTTATACTGTCATTATAATTTTTTATATCATATTATTATTATAATAATATTATATAAATATTATCTGGGAAATATTTGTGTATTTAGTATTTTTTTTGTATTCACTATTTATCTATTTTTTCCAGCAGTGGTTCTTCTCAACCTTTTTGACAAATATTTTCACGACATATTCCACAAAAATATTTCTAGACCCCATTTATTTTCCAGTTGTTTATAATCTACTGGAAAAGAACTATTTTGTATTCACAATTTCTACCTAATAAAATATTTTAGGTTGGCAAGAAATTTTTTACTACAAAAATGTAGAAAAATGTATATTTATGATAAACATGCTTTTTTAAAATGTATTCATTTACGTAACTTTTTCATAAGTTAAATCCTTTCTAAAAATCAACTATTTTACATATTATAAATAATGTTTAGTCATCTTAAGGACACCTTGGATGTTTGCTGAAACCTAACTGATTGAAAACTACTGTATTAGAAAATAAATTGTTTTTATTTCTTTGTTAAAAAAAAAAAACACTATGAATAGATCATTTTAATGGCCAATGCTTCTAAAAGCTTTTACCCTCTGGCTCGAGCAGTCTGGGAATTCCGAGCTCCTTCTCAGCGAGGTGAAATGCCCTCTCCAAGTTTTCCCGGTGGCTGCTGGTCTGGACTTGAGAGAGGTCCACCAGATCAGGTCTAAGAGAGCAGAGAATGGCCAGAAACACCTCACCACTCCTCCAGCTGGACTTAAAGTCCCTCACACCGGCTGGGCAACCAACTCTTGAGAAAGAAAGCAATCATTTTAGAGGAACAATTGGTGTGGAAATTAAACAGACTAAGCATTTTGACCAACATTCCGAGTACATGAAAGTATAAGCTAGATGAAAGCTCACTTCTGGCACTGGTCCCGAACCCACAGGAGCAAAGCCTTCTTAGCAGACAGACGGAAGCGGGTGCGGAGCGGTGATGCTCCCCGGGGAACAGGACTACTGCGTGGAGATCCAGGAACAGAATCAAGACTGGACAGAGAGTCCAGGGAGGATGAACGGGATCCATAACACAGAGTGTTGGCTAGCTCCTCTATCTGTAGTAATGAGAAGAAGTGAGCATTAGTGTTGGGCGATTTTGTCATTTTTCAAATCGTCATATCATTAGCCTGTGAGATCGACGATACACAATAGTATCGTGCATGGCTGGAGCAAGAGAGAGACTCTTTGTTCTTGACATAGCAGAACTATTTGGTGTTTTAAACCGTGCATGTGCATGAGAGAGAGCCTATGTAATCATCAATAATCAAAAAATAAATACTTTCAAACATACTGATAAACTAATGTTAAATATAAAAATACTGTATTTAAAACAGCTAGTTCATATATAGTGGGATGCAACTGTCACATCGCACGTCCTGTGACAAATCTGCCACATCTTGCGCACGGAAGTTATCAGTCTAAATGCTCTGCAAAATCAGTCAGCGTTGAAAATTAATAGTCGATTTCATTTAAAGTCCCAACAGTTGAACTCTAATATTGGACATAATCGAACATGCTAAATATAAGAGGATTCAAAATAGGTAAGTTCACATAATTGGAGCCAGTCGTACAGCGCCCCGGACCGCGCGCCTCATGACGAGCCCAACGCACCGCCACAGAAACAAGAGAGATGCATTCTAACATAACTGTGGCATTAAACTCAGTGGTTCTCAACTATGGATGATAAGTTCACTCTGCCGCCTTGCTATTATTTTGTCTTTTACTTTATTTGTAATGCCATGAAAGAGTTAATCTCTCATGTATGAGAAGAGCGCGTTGCCGTGTACGAGTCATTAAATGTGTGGGACACCAACTCCTCGTTTTCTATCTCTTTCATTTCATAGATTTAATGAGTTATCCATGCCAAAGTGTTACAACTTCACGACTACATGCTATGATCCTCTTTTGCGCGCACACATGCGGTGCGTGTGTGTGTGGATGTAATTCAGTGCTGAAGTGAAATAGCTGGGCAGTTTGATAGCCGAATTATAATAGGCCACCTAATAAAAAAAAAAAATAATAATAATAATAATTATTATTATTTTATACATTAATAGGAGAATGAGCCTAATATCGTCTTCACTATCGACAGAGACATCAGCTATAGTCGATATCTCTGATTATCATTGATAAATAATACTATCGGCACAACCCTAGTGAGGATGTTCAATACAGATGTCAGTTCATATATATATATATATATATATATATATATATATATATATATATATATATATATATATATATATATATATATATATATATATATATATATATATATACACACACACAAACACACACACATACATACACACACATACATATTTGGGGTATATATCTTACAGCAATACTTTTTACTTTTTGAAGGTTTTTTGGAGTAATTACTTACTACCAAGTCAGACTGACCCCAAATTTTGAACAGTAGTTTATATAATGGCACACATTTTGGCATAGATTTTTACCCTTAAACCAAAAGTCTTATATGACTAAACAGAACCACTGAACTCATTCTACCCATGTTCCCTGACATAAAAGTATCTTCTGTAATATGTAATACTATATGCTATATGCTTCCTGTGCGCATTACTATTCTCTTCTGGAAGTCTCACATCTCTCACATCTCAAAAAGTACAAGCCCACTCTAAGCGAAAATGCTGGAGGTCTTGAAATAAACAATGAAGAAGAAAAAACAGCTCAAGGCAAAGAAAGATGAAAGTATATATGATATGCTAGTTTTTGTAAAGACATGTTGTTTTCATTGTTATACTCACATGACAGTGCAGAATGATGGTCCATATCAGGCCCAGAATGATGGAAGGTTTCCCCTCTATGATATCTGGGATGTTTATGTTCACCAGCTTGATCTGAGAGAACATGAACAGTTGTTTTATGTCATTTGTATATACATTTTAATGTCCTAACAGATGGGAAATTATCATCAGTCTTGTAAGAATCACAAAACTCTTACTGATTTATTCTTCAAGAATTTCAAAGCAGTCTCTATGTTGCCTCTCTGCTGAAACACACCATGACCCCGCTCACGCTTCTTCAGAGAAACAAATACATTCTATTGTGTGCAGCATTCAGGAAAAATAAATACTTTCTTGGTTGAATCTTAGTGTGATATTCAGCACTCACCATGCGTTGGCCACTCATCACCTCCAGTAGGTCAAGCAGTCGAGTCCCATCTCCAAGATCAGAGAACAGATCCTGGACAACAGCTGGATGGTTCCTCTGAAACACACATTATTATTTGATCTGAAAGGTGTTCACAGGGCAATACTTGGAACATTCCTAATGTCAAGCTCTTGTGGCAGAAGTACCAATCAACAGCCAAATAAAATAAGCATGGATTAAAACAAAAGAATTGCAGAATTATATATATATATATATGTATTAATATTAACCCTAAAGCCTACTGTATCATATCTAAATGCATGGTTAAAATATCTAAATTAACATTTTGAAAAACAAATGGTCTGAAACTTGTACACATTCTGTCATTTAATTGATAATTTATACTTTTTTTGCACCAAATTACATATTTTTGGTCAGTTTAAGCCTAAAATTAAGCATTTTTCAAGAGTATCAGCTCTGTATTTTTCTATATGAGCAATAAAAGCCTGATGTATCATAAATGATAGTCAAAACAATTGTATAAATGTTAAATAAACCATTCTATTAAAAAATAATAATAATTTGAGTAGTAGTTCATGCATTAAAGAGTTAATCTGATGCAACACTCTAGCTATACAGAGACTGCCCTGCAGATCACTGGAGCTTTACACAGGTTATCACTTGCAGATTTAAGAGCACTTGTGTTTAAAATGTGGCCAAGTAGCGTTGGACTGGCTAAATGGCTCATGTTACAACCTGCTGAAGTTTGATGCTGCTGGCGGGGAACTATAAATAAATCAAGCTCCTTGCCATATGCAATGCTCAAAGACAGACGGAGCAGAATAGTCTTTACTTGCTGACCAGTGAGTCAGCAATTCAGCTACAGCCTCAGCCTCGGTTTGACTCTTAATACTTTTAGACTGTAGTAATAGTATGAGCTGTTCTTGGGTTTACCTTGGAGAGCTGTGCATTGATCCAGTTTGTGAATGTCCTCTTCTGAATCTGCTCCTGTTCCACTGTTAATAAAATAACATTACATCAGACCAAAATCACACTTAAAAAAACTGTGTATGTATGTGTAGGAAACCGTATGTGCATGTTGACACAACTAGAATACATCCATGCAAAAGTATGTACACATCTTGCCAGAGAACAGCTTCAGGGCTTTCTGGTTTTTAGCACATCAAAAACACTGCATGTCTTCATATATGACTATTTATAAGCAGATAACATTGCATGACCACTGGAAACCTGGCTTGACTTACCGATCTCGGAGTCGCCAACGGCCTCGACCTCAAACAAGGTTTTGAGAGACACCATATTCATTTCTTTCTGTGTGAAATTTTCCCTCATTTAGTGTTTCACTGAACACCAATGCAGACACTCAGTCGGTTTAACCAGCATCCCATTCCATCACAGTTGTATTTAATTTAGACTTCTTCCCATGCTATAAACGGTAGACTGGGCCTTTCCCTCAATAGGAGAGGTTAATTTAGCTTCATGGGACAGGATCCAACAGGCCGAGTCAGTCATTTATCTTGACAGTGCCCATAAGACACTGGACATCCTGTTTGCACAGCCACAAATGCACTTTTCTGCTGTACAATGATGTTCCCTCATTTCAATAAACAATGGAGTTAAAAAAAACTTGAAGTTTCAGGATTTTAAATCATTTAAAACTAAGAAATATTTAATCATGTATGCAAATATTTAAATTACATTTAAATTAGGCAAAAAAAAAAAAAACATTTAATTGTCCAAAAAATAAAATGAAAAAAAAACTGAAATGTTGGTGTTACTCTGGTTACTGAATGTGCTCTTGAAAGTACTACCTTTATAAATTAAGGAAGGCCTCTGTATAGGATATCAAAAAGATATGATATACATTCCAACACAGATCTTCATTTGCATTCATAAACGTAATCAAACTACAACAGCTAACTTGTTAAAAGTAACGTGTGCTAATATTTCTCCAGATGACTGAAGTGTCATCACTGCACAGAAGACAAACATGTGATGTCACTCAAACATGACTTCAGACAGACGGTCTCTCTTTAAGACTGGTCTGTCGTCATAGCAAACATTCCGTTGTCTAGCAACCGTAAGCCAGCGAGCAAAGACGGTCTGAACTAAGTCCAGCACAGACACACACACACACACACCGATGGTTTTAACCGACAGGAACGCTGAGACACATGACACACAAGTCAGAGGAACTGAAAGAAGAGACACCAACAGCAAGGTTCAAAGGTCTTCAAGGGGATTTGGATTTATAAAACAGTTACAGTTTAAGTGAAGCAAGCTGGTAAATGAATAATCATGCGGAAAAATTAGTAATACATTACAGCAAAAAAATTATAATAATAATTGCTTATTGCTCTCACAAATGACTCCTGAGGTGATAAAGATGTTTTAGGCAGGAACAAACATATAGATGTTTGCCATTCATTACGTTTGCTTATTGTTTGATGGTGCAGAAATGACACTTTAACTATAAAGTTGCCATGTTAAAGTTAGCACGTTTATTCAGAATGGTGATGAGCAGGTTCTAGAAAAAGCATATCACGCTACTTCTACGATAAACGTCTAGCACACCCTCCCAGAACATGTTTTTGTTTGAAAACTTGGTGAGTCAACAGTTTACGATTCCCACTTGCCATCTGGAATCCTCCCTTAACCTCCGAAAGAGGAGACTACCGGGAAAGAGGCAGTATTTGTTTATTTATTTCATAAAAAAAAAGGGACAGTGTACATTAATCAACATTCGTGAATGTAAATGTATCCAAATTAGCCCAAAGGCTAGTTTTCATTGGTAGTCCCTTTGCCAGATGTCATTTGCCCCCCCCCCCCCCCTCAAAAAGAAACAAAATAGAAAAAAACTTTACCAACCAAATTCAACCGAAATTTAACAACAAATTATACAAATTGACAGTAAAAAAAATTTTTTTATTTAATAATATGCATTTAAAAAATTGAATTAAATTAAATGTATGCATTTAGCAGACGCTTTTATCCAAAGCGACTTACATTGAATTCAGGCTAACAATTGTCTCCTAACATGTGTTCCCTGGGATTCGAACCCCCAACCTTGCTAACACAAAGCTCTACCACTTGAGCTACAGGAACACAATTACAATATAAAGCTGATTATAAAGATATATAAACAACATTAATGTTCACATTGTTGGTTTCTTAAAAAGCCATTCCTTAAAATACTGCTTAAATGAGTTAAATGCTGTACATTCTCTAATTGATTGTGGTATTGAATTCCACTGATGTGATGCGCTGAGTAAAGAAACAGCTTGACCAAACCAGGTTCTTCTGTGTGGAATTATGCAATCAGCTTTGACTGCAAAAGTGACTTTTTTTTACATGACCACTTGAGACTCATCGATTCGTGTCTTTATTTTTTTCAGACTGCAAATCTAAAAAACACTTTGTCTACAGGAGCCAATATTAAAAAAAGGAGGCGTTGGCAATCTGTCACAATGATCAAAAAGCTTATAGTGAGTACTGACCTTGCAGGAGTAGATGTACATCATCAATGTCTAGCGGGACACCCCCCTTGTCCTCCGCAGGAGCACAGGTTTCTCCCCCCGACGCCATTACTGCTGCTTCGACACTCTCACACACTCATTTCCACGGATATAATGAAGGCGGGGGAAGGGGGTAACTGTAAAAAAAAAATATATAATTACTGTAGTAGTGTTATTGTTATCATAAACACAGCACACTTGTAATCATTTCATTAGATCTCATTTATTCTAAATCAGTAAGCACAATATTTGTTCACTTGTGCTCCTGGAGACATTCTGATAAAGTAAAAAAAAGAGTGAACTTGTTTTGATGTTGATCAGGAGACTTTGCAATGGAAACTACTTCACATGACTGATACAGCAAGCGTCAGTTAGCAAATATGAGAAATTGACAAAGACAAAAATACAGTTTCATATGGCACAGAGGTTGACCCTTTCTTTAATAACATAAAGATTACATTCCAAAACCAAACATCTGAGGCGAGGTCTCAAATACTACATTGTTGTGATACAACATAAAGAGCTCCGTCGACTCTTCATTACACAAATAATTAGAGGTGCTCCGATCACGATCGGCCGATCGTTATGCGCATCTCCTCAGTAAAGCCGGTTTTCTAATCAGCAGTTAATTCCATCAGGTGCGTGATTTCACATAGAGCAGCTGTTACTACACAGAGCCGTTGTTAATAGAGAAGATGCGCAAATCACGTTAATTTTCAGCGTTTATTGGCCCATCTTCTCAGTTAACAACGGCTCTGTGTAGAAGCAGCTGCTCTATGTGAAATCACGCACCTGATGGAATTAACCGCTGATTAGAAAACCGGCTTTACTGACGAGATGCGCATTAACGATCGGCCGATCGTGATCGGAGCACCCCTACAAATAATCCTGATGGCACTGTGAATTAGGTTGGAAGAGAAATGGCTTGTGAAGAGATAAACAACATCAGCACAAAGAACCAAATGTCAAGAAGAAAAGCAAAGGAGGAAGTGTCCTGGGGAGATTAAGGTAATCATATTCCAAACCCACACACAATGCCAATAAAGTCTAATAAATGAATACAGAACAGTACGTTACTAAGTGAATCAAGACAGAAGTATGATTCAAGGGAAGTAGATAAATCAAATATGAACACACAAGCAGCCTATGGGCTTATAACTTGATCTTATCATTTCTAAAATGCTCCACTGACTAATGTATATTCAGGAGGGGTTATAAAATGGTATATTACTTGTTGTGATCATATTTGAATTTTATAACATTATAATTATTATTATTATTGTATTATTATTGTTATTATTATATATTATATATATAACATTTTAATTAGATTTCTTTTTGTACATAATAACAATAATTAAAAATGTACAAGCAAAAGTATTAACAATAATTATTATATACGGATGAACTTATGAACTACATTGCATTTATAGTTACTAGTTGTTCACAACAATAATAAAATGAAAAAGTAAATATAACTTATTATATAATTAAAATAATTAACTTAACCATAATAAAAATGATCATAGACATACATACATACATACATATATATATATATATATATATATATATGACATTTATATTTATCATCTATTTTTATGTTGTTGTTCTCAAAAACAACAACAATAATAAAATGTCAAAAAAAGATATTTCTATAACACATTTTAGTCTGTCACTTAATAAAAAATAAAAAAACATACATAAATAAAGAGGTGCAAACACCACATTAAAAAAATAAAGCTGCCTTACCTGTATTTTTTCCTGTTAAACACAGTTTTGTAACGCTATTAGTTGTTTTTAGAGAGAAGAAAAAAAAAATGTAAAACAAAATTACAGATTAAGTAGAAAATATTGACTCTAATAAAAACAAGGAAGAGAAATAACTTCAAAAAAAAAAACTAAACAGGTCTCAAAAAAGCTGTTCTTGCACATAGCCTACATGCTGACATCAACACAAATGCAGGCTCATATGCACTTTAAACGGGTTACCTGAAAGCATAACAGGAAGTGATACCTTCAAGGACTCTCCTGAACACTCATGACCTTGTTATTAAATGTGAAAATTTCTAAATGTTCATTAGAGGACACTCCCTCCCGATTCTTCCAGAATACAGTCACTCATTCAGGACACACACACACACACACACACACACACACACACACACACTCACACACACACTCACACACACACTCACACACCCACACCCCTGTTGTTTCTAGGTAAGATTTAAACTCACCATTTAAAACAGCCAAAAGGTATGGAAACAACAGTCTAACTTGCTGCTGCCAATAATGACATCAACAGGGCAAATACAGCACTGGGAATATGCCGACATTATAACCAGCAGTCTATTTATTTATTTATTTTTCACATACGTGCACAGATTGACTGGCAGAGGAGTAAGAGAAAGGGCGAGATAAATGGAGAGAAACTTCATGGAATCTGATGTTATTAATAGGATAGATTGATGACATGCAAAAGTATCTATGTCAGCTATAACTTGCACTATGTTTTACGCATATACGTAAACATGAATCACCATTTACCTTAATTCCCTTAAACAACCATTTGACACTTGACTACACTTGTATTGTTTCTGTAATCCAAACCGCAAAACTGGTAACTGACACTACGATTAAACAAAGAACAAGTGAATCTGTGATGCAGCATTTCAACAAATTAAACAGTTTACATCATTCCCAAAATCTAGAGAAATAAAGAAATGACCCACATATGTGTACAGTGTGTGTGTGTGTGTGTGTGTGTGTGTGTGTACATATATTAGTGTGTATATATAAACAAACAAAAACAAATGGCATACATAAACCTACATATTATGAATTAAATATTTAGATTTAGTATTTGCAGGATTGCTTTTAGTCTGGTTTAAATATATTTTTTTAATATTCTTTTCCACTTCAAGTGAAACTGTATCAGATGACACTGACGGAGGGTGTTATTATTATTGCAAGGACAATCGATGTGACACTCATTCAAAGGTGGCTTCAGTCTCACACAACTAAACACACACATATCTGGGTCATCATGCAAAAACAGAAATCCATATTTCAAGGCAAACTAAGTGTATCCTTTATTACAGCCTGTCGTTTGCACCCTCCAAAAACAGATCTATTACATAACAATGACAGCGCCCCAAAACATCGAATTAGTGGAACAGCAAGACCAGACAAAGCCTCATACTGAAAAGACTGTGTGATACAGGCATGGGTGGGGATGCTGCTGCCATTGATCATCAGTTAGAAAGAATCATATTACTTAAACACAAGGACAGTGCTGTTTAACCCATGCCCTAGCAAAAAGAATGGGACATAAGACATGAGGTGGGTGTCCAAACCTGGTGTGTTTGGAACAATCTGTTCATCTTTGATCTTTACACCCGAGCTGATCACTTGCAAAGGAGAAATTAGGGAAACAAACTCCTAAACGTCCATTATGTGTCACTTTTCTTGTATAAATTAACACACGTTCAAATATTGTAATGTCACAACTAAAATGTGTTACAAATTGTTGCATAAATTCAGTGTGAAATAAATGAGCAGGAGCACACAGGCACGTAAAAGTTAAAAGCTGGAAAACACCTTTATTCCAGCATGTGAAACTCATGACAACCTGTATAACCTTATACAATTAATTAACTTTCACTGTCGGGCAAAATACAAGTCAGCTGCCATACTATATTTACATAGTGTCCACATAATCGAAACTAATTTTCATACAATAAAATTATTATTCTTTAAATGAACTACACACTGTGATATGTATGGTCTAATGTTGTGGTTCATTTTAATGCCATGCGACGTGCTTGGCAGAATGATGTTGTCTGGTACAATGCATGAATTGCAGTTAAACCATTAATTAACCACAAAAAGTTGTACAAACTCACAATGAATGAACGCGGTTGGCTGTCTCAGGGTTGCTGCTCATTCTTCTCAATTATTTCCCAAACTGACCTGTGGAAACATTGAAAGTGAAAACGAGCACTGCACGCGGCGTCGCGGCAATTATTTGTTTGAAGTGTTTCCTCCGCCTTCAATCCGCTTGAATTTGAAGTAGAACGCACCTTTATGAGCGCTCGAATTGTTTTAAAGAATCGGTTCGCTCGAATGATTCG
Source organism: Carassius auratus (assembly GCF_003368295.1). Classification (NCBI taxonomy): domain Eukaryota; kingdom Metazoa; phylum Chordata; class Actinopteri; order Cypriniformes; family Cyprinidae; genus Carassius; species Carassius auratus. The sequence continues at coordinate 13,411,734 of NC_039287.1, read as the reverse complement.
TTTCAATGAACTGGTTCAAAAAGATGAATCGTTTGAATCATCACTAGAGTGTGTGACATTTTTTTTGTGTGTGTTCAGTTGCGTTCTTTAAATGTTAGCTAAATGTTCCTGTGTAGCACTGCATTCTTGTTTGTGTGTTATTGTTGTTGATTCACAACATGCCACAATTTAAGTGCGAAATGGTTATAATGAATCATTTATAAGGAACCGGTTCAAGAGAGCCATTCACTCGCGACATTGAAGCATACCTATTTTATTTATTATTTATTATTTGTTATTTATTATCTGAGAACTGTCAAATATGGCATTCTTTATGACTCACTGATTAAATGCAGTACATATTACGAGTTATTAAACCCCCAGGTGTGCCTCCGCTGTCGATCTATTTATATGTTTCAAAAACCTGTTAACTGTTCAGTTAAATGTTCAATTTATAAAGTTGGTATGTCCTCTCGCTTTGCATATGTTCACTGTTTCACTAATAGCCTCATAGCCTGTCTGACATACTTCCTTGTAGATGTCCTAACTGCGCCATCTGGCTGCATCTCTCTCATTTCACATTTCAAAATTGCCATGTGAAAATGGAACAAACTTATTCGAATGAAACAACTTTTACTTGTGAGACTGTAGCCTACTTTTAAATTTGAAACATTTATAATCCATTAATCTATCGGGCCATATAGTGTACTGGAAAGAATTGGAGAAGTTGTTTACTGGGTTCAGTTGCCTCCAAGAGGTAGGAAGGTGGCCGTGCTCTGAGATAGACTGGCACCTGCAGCCCTGGCACCAGACTCGAGTAAGAGGATATGTCGACCCCAGAGGGCGAGGCAGGACCTCAGGTGAACACTTCCAGTTCTCTGGCAGTCCCCCTGCAGCCACACCAGTTCTTGAGCTGCAGCCTTTGCGTTTGGATAGCCATGTTACAGTAACTCTGTAATGGATGGTTTTGGGACGTTGTTCATTCCTTAAATGTCAAGAAACTTTGTTTCATCTGTTACACGAGTGCTCAAGATAATATAAAGCCTAAAACTGTCAAGTAAGTCTTACTGTAGCACTCATTACAGTATTCAGTTTTTTTTTCTTTTATAAAAATAAGGCATTTTGACCAAATATCCTGTCGTAAGAGTTATTAAAGTGATGTGATGTTAACAGAGTGCGTTTATTATTCCAAACTAACCATTTCAGGTTGCTTTGCAAGTAGAATTTTTGAATAGGTGTGTGTGTGTGTGTGTGTGTGTGTACTGGGGTGTAACGGTTCAAATTACTCACAGTTTGGTTTGTATCATGGTTTTAGAGTTACCATTTCAGTACGCTTTGAAATGTACTATGTTTAGGGAAAAAGGGGCTATACTGTCAAATAAAAATAAAGAAAATAAGAATAATCTAACAACAAACAACAGCACAAATAAATTCAATAGAGCAAAGATTCTCAGTTTTTTAGGTAGGTCTAACATTCGTTTTAAGGTTCAGAAATTGAAGAAAGTAATCAAATGTAAAATAGCATTGCATATTTGACTGTATAAATCAAAGATTAATCCTTATTAAAGTTACAAAAGCTAAGGTATTTAGTCAAGAACAGTGAGTGATTTCTTTGTCTTTTGTTATTTGATTAACATGAAAACTTTAAGACTATGCATGGATCGAGTGCTCAGAACAGTAGTTCGACTATGTCTGCTGGGATACTCACAAAGACAGGCATGTTAACATATTTTTGTGTGATTTTTTGTGAGGGCTCCTGAATGTTTAAACTGACAAGGCTTAAATGAGTGCAGTTTAAACAGATAGCAGCGTGTGCTGTTCAGATCTCACCTGATATGACTGGTCATATTCGAGCATATGGCACTCGCACACAACAAAGTTTCCAAGAGTGACTGCTTTGTCCACGTTTCTTTTCTGGTTTTCCCTGTTAATTGCTGTTGTTGTAATGTATTGGGAAGCCACAATGCATATCCATCAACAGAAACATGCGTTAGCTGAACTCTGTCTGTCTTACATGTTGTTATTTTTAACAAGCCATTACAGATGCATTGTCAGATTAAGTTGAACTGCGGTACAAGTGTGTGCTGAACAAGTGTGTGCTGAGTAAAATCACTTTTTGCAGGAGTCTGTTGGTTCATTACGTCACATGAATAAGACACCACAGCTGTCAGTAATATAACCAGTGCAATTCAATTAATATATATTTTTATTATGAATAAATATGATTTAAAATGTTATTTACTATATATTTAAAATATATGCAATATTTTAACATCCCTAAGCCTAAGTAGAGGAACGGTATAACATTTTTAAATATAAAAAGTATAAAACTATTTAGAAAATATGCAATATGACTATATACAAAATGTAAATACTGCTGATCACTATTATAGCCAATTATGAGGCCTAAGTGGATGATCTAAAAAGTATAAAACCTAACAACTATTCACAATATTCAAACATTCAGTAATAAAGCCTAAATCGAGGCATGAAAAGGCCACGACGCTGACATTATAAAACTACTTCTCATAGATGAAAAGGCTAGATGTTGTGAATACTGATTAGATGTATTCTAGTTATTTGGCAGGCCATTAGGAAAACCCAACACAATCCAGTCATCGTAAAGCATCTGCTCCAGGAGAATCCTGCACTCTGGATGACGCTGCAGACTAGCCCTAAAACATGGATGCATTCTGTGCCAAAAAAAGATGAGAGGAATTTGATTATTACCGTAACTTTACACATGCAATCGAATTATTCATTCTTTGCTGAACATCTCACCTTGTGACACAGCAAATACAGAATGGTTGTTGCAAGCAGTACAAGTCTTTGGCTTTTGGAAATCGCCCATGCAGCATTGCAAACAGGAGAACCCCTAGTGAAAACAGTCATCGGCTTTGCATGGTATCTGCCTCTGTCATGATATTCTGTGCATGGAGGCTTAATGGTTAAAGGTCCCCACACTGAAGTCGATTAGTCTGATCATAGATGTTGAACTAGATGCCACGATGAAATACGCCACGATGACAGCAAAAGTTAGCAGCATAAATTACCTGCCACATATTCATTGTTCATGCACAACGAAGGGTACAGCACCATGTGTGGCCACGCTGTCATTGCTCTCAGGCGCTTTGCGGTGGATTATGGCTTGATTAAATCCCCTCTTCACCAGAGGCACAGATAAACACACTGCCCCTGCGGCTTAGCGAAGGGCTTTACACAGTATTCAAGTGGGAAAACTGGAGCTGTCAGATTCCACAGTGTGCCAGTGTTTGATTTCACTACAGGCGAGAAATATGGTGTGATCATGATAATATGATCATACAATTTACGTTTTATTATGATGACGGTTCTTCCTAATTTGAAATCAATTGTCTGATGAGGACTGGTCTTTTGCTCCTCAGTCTATGTGACAGTGGTTTGTTATATGTGCTGTCAGGTGGACAGGCGTCACTGAAATCATGTTTAGACACTGAATAAACGTTTTACTGTGACTGTTACTTGCCGCAGGACTAGTCTTGTAAACATTCAAGGCAGAAGATCTGGTGTGGTGTACTGATCATTTTCTGAAAGGTCCTAAACATTTTTAGAATAATAAAAGGGAATAGATGAACACTTTCCAAAAGACATTACCACATCATCAGTTGTGATTTAAATAACAATAAAAAATGTACACAGATTAATCAAAATGAATTAGGTATTGTTATAATTTGAAACAACCTTATAATATTTAAAAATGATACAAAAACAATCTTTATCAACATTATTGGAAAATGTATTGACTATATTGAACTCAATAATATTAAAATAAATATATGTGAACAGTTAATGACATCTACTGTATGTGTGCGTTTGTAATTGTTAATAATCATTTCCGGAAATTTTGTAAACATTTAAGAATAATAGAAGGGTAACAATTTTCTAAAGACATTAATATATCATCTGTCTGATTGAAAAATAATAAAAAAAAATGTATTATTGCCCACCAGAGGGCACAATTTTACTATATTTGCCCTAGCAAAAACTAGGAACAGTGCAGTGTCACAGTTATTAAAAAAATAATAATAATACAAAAAGTGTTTCAGTTTATGATCATCATAACCCAACCCCCCCCCCCCCCCAGCATTTTTCTTAACTGGTTATTGGCTTTTTGCCATTCACTAACAATCAGAGACTTAAACTGACAGCATAAAAGAAAATACTACTCAGATTCTTCCATTTATTCTCTTACGATTCATCTTACAATGGAAGGTTGTACAATATATTCCTTAAATTATAAAAAGTCCAATGGAGGTATCTTACACTGAAAAAGGAAACTCTGTTACACCATACAACTAGGCTGCTGATTAAAAGAAAGAAAGAAACAAACAAAAAACAGGAGAAACTCCAGGAAGGAAGAACGGAAGAAAGAGTATTGCCTTGATCCAGTTACTACATTTCACATAAAAGTCCTCAAACAGAGAGACCAACACTTGACATCAGAAACTGCATAGTCTGTACAATGACCGTCCACAGTGTTTAAGACAACATGGGCACCAATGGCGCCTAAAAACACATCTTTAGTTTAAAAACATCATTCCCAGTCATCCTGTACTGGATATCACAATGCAGTCTGAATAAGCAACCCACAGCCCTGGTTATTGATGTAAGTAATATTCCTCAAAAACACTAACATAAAAAAAAAAAAAACACTTTCTAAAAGGTGTACAGTCAACTTTACAGCTCTTCAGTGACCTATGTACAAACGTTTGTCATTAAACCTTTAAACATCGTCCATTCCCACCTTGAATCAGTCAGATGAGCCAGAATTGGGGTAGTTCAGATGAGTGCCGCGTGCAAAGACTCATTGTCACTTTTGGCGATTTGTTTGGTTACAGTAAGAAAAATTGGTGTTGACAAGATTTGCACTTTCTATGGTCAAATGAGTGCGAGTTCCTGACTCGTATCCATTCAGTAAACTCAGTTATCTCAAAGTCTGTTAATATTCAGGAGCTCCAGCAGTCTTGATGAAATAAATCATTAACTTAATTTTCTGAATTCAGACAGGTTCCCCATTACAGTCTCAGGGCACATGATTAAACTGACCGTCTTTGAGTAAACATGCTTTCCTCCGCTACCAGGGACCGTGTGCTTCATCTGAGGAGAGGAGAGGAGCTAATGAGTGTCCTCCAGACATTCACCACCGCAGGGAAGGGGTTGGTCAGCCTGAGCGCCGTTCAGAAGTTAAGCTTGGTAACTGGACGCTCCCTGCCGCTGTCTGACGTCTGGCTGTTGATGCGTCTGCGATTGCGCTTCATCTTCGACAGATCTTTATCGAAAACCTCTCCAGAACGCAAAGCGGACACCAGGTCATCAAACTCGCCCCCGTCGTCCTCTCCGTTCTCTTTGGCTTTTCGAGCCTTCCTCTCTTTATCTCTCTGTTCCTTGAGCTGAAAGATGTCAAAAAGATGAAGTCAGATTCGGCAGTGAACAGGTGAAGAATGAAGAGATGAGTTATGGACCTGAAGGTTGAAGTTGTTCTCTTATGAATAAGAGAAGTATCTTATGCTGATCAAGGCTGTGTTTACATGAATCAAATGCAGTAAGAACAGTTATATTATGATAATTTTCACACAAAGTTCACAGACCTGAACCTCCATTCGTGCCCTGCGCTCCTCCTCCTCTTTGCGTCGGCGCATGTTCTCGTTCTCTTGACGAGCCTCTGCAAAGGACTGCAAGAACTGGTCGAATATCCCAAAGAACTCATCAGGCTGCATCTTATCAGCGTCTTCGCCGAAGTGCTTGACCACCTTTAAGAACTGGAGAACACAAGCAGTGGTCACATGAAAGCCATTTCCTGCTCTTTACTTTTCAGAGTAATGACGTGAACCAGAATACCTCCTGATAAAAAAACTCAATCTCAATATTTTAAAGGCACAAACGTGGCTCAACTATTTTTTTAGCAACATTCTGCATATTACTTTATTAAATAATCATCTGTTGTTGCTACATTAGCGATTGAAAATGAAATTGTGGTTGTTTCTACATAATGCAGCTTAGAGACAATTTTTTAATAGTACCAAAAAAAAAAACGTAAGATAAGTAATATGATAAATACAATTATTTATCAATTGACATGTCTCTGAACAACTTAGCCAAGTAACATTACTGTTTCATGATAATATTTACAGCGTAATTTGCTTCAACAATATTCGATTTATCACAGGAAACCATTTTCTTAATTTCGTATTACATAAAAAACATGTAGACTGAATGTGAGATGTAGTGACAATGAAAAGAAAAATCATAATTATAAAAATAAATAAATAAATAAATATATTTTTTACAGTGCAAAGAAATTGCAGACTGTGAGGAAAAAGAAATTGCAGTGAAACTGGCAGACAGTAGCATAACAAACTCTGGGTGTCTAATGAACTTCTGGTAAATGAAGTGTGACGCACTGCTAGTTATCCAGTAACTCGTAGCCAAGCATAAAGTGGTCTTGTTAACCCAGATTTCTGCAGTGACTGACTACAGCCTAAACACAGGGGACTGGAGCCTTGCCATGATACTGCTGCTGCCTCGTGCCGTCTCACCACAGGGGAGGAGACCTAGTCTTCCCACAATGCTTTGATGTGCCTTTATCACTGCCATATGGAACTACGCCTGTATGTGCCTGAGCCAAGGAGCATATTTCTATTTCTCCTTTGCCCTGCTTTTATATCTCTTCTTATCTGTCTCAGACTTCAGACAGGAAGCCTAGGTTAGGTTTGAGATACATCCTTTCTGCTATAGAATGCATGTGGCATGCTATTGTGCATTTACGTGTATGTCCTCTCAGCTAAAGGGTTAGTTCAACCAAAAATGAAAATTAGCCAATAAATTACTCACCCTCAAGTCATCCTAGGTGTACTGTATAAGACTTTCTTCTTTTAGACGAATCAGTCTGAGTTACATTGAAAATTGTCATTGATCTTTCAAGGTGTTTTATGGCACTTAGCGGGTGGTGCAGTGCTTCAGTCCAAAAGAAGTTCAATTAAAAGCGCCCATCCATAAAAAAAGTTTCCTTACTTTAGCAAAGGAACACCAGTCTCCTCTTGGCTTATATCCTCCAACATTCTTCTTTAGAAATCCTCATTTTGTACTATTTTGATCTCTCCCTTGCACTTCCGTGTGCGTCACTTCTGAGTCAATATCATATGTCATTATCATAACAGATAATGTTATTATCTTCCAAAAACAAAACAATTCACTACAGAAGGCCTTTGTTCACCCCTGGAGCCATGGGAGACACTTTTTTATGGATGGACTTTATTTCACTTCTTTTGGACTGATGCTTGCAACACATGTTGGGTGCCATGAAACAGCTTGAAAAATCAAAGGCAAGAAGAAGAATGTCATATACACCAATTAAGAATATTTGAGGGTGAGTAATTTATGGCCTAATTTTCGGGTGAACTAACCCTATAAGTCATTCAAATATTCATTAAAACACCATTTATACATAAAATCTACAAATTTAATCTGTCATGATAGCATAATAAAGAAAAAAGACTCATTAAAATATAATTCACTAGTACAGCCTAACCTGTTATAATTATGAATTAGATTTTTTTTAATCAAAACTGTTTCACTGCTTATTATATATAATAAAAAAAAACTGAAAAAAAAAACCCAACAAAAACCAGATGATATCATAGAGAGAACCCTTGTGTGCATCAAAGTCAGTAAGAATCTTAATAAATTTCAAATAATTTCAAATAATTTGCAGTGGTGTTATCGTTAACTAATAATTTCCAGTAATTGTGTGTGTGTGTGTGTGTGTGTGTTTATATATATAACATTTTCAACTAAAAGTATCAAATGTAACTTTTATTACCACTAAAATGAAAACTAATGTAAAAATTAAAACAAACCCATTTTTCAAAATTACAAAAAAATTAAAACAAACAATTAAAAGCTAATATATTAATAAATATTGTAATAGCATATATCTAATACTAACATAACATTTGACAATGCCATTTTATGACAACACAAGTTTAGTTAAGGTTGTAACGTCATGTGATGAGACTCCCTCAAAAACAATATTTATTAATAATTAATTATATTTATAAAAAAATACTTGATCATTATCTTTGTGCATTAAATACTGTAACATTAAATATGAAACCAACCTGAATACAAAGAGGATGTTTCTAAGAACTTGAATGTGGGCTGCCCCATTTATGAGAGATTTTAACATCCGAAACAATCACAATCCTGTCATAAAAGCCCACTATCATGAATTTGCTGAATTTTACCTTTCAAAAACCAAGTAAAAAGAAAACCTTATTTTTTTAAATATCCATTTCCCCTCACAGAACTGGAAATTAGCGTGTGAATTAAAAACTGTCTGCCTCCCTCTGCACACATGGACCTCTCAAAAGCAATAAGAGTTGTATGTCCTGTCCCTCTCCGTGTCCTGTGAGGCCCCCAGAGGCCAGTGAAAGTGCCAGGGTCACTACATAGGAAGCGTTCACAGTGAGAGATGGAAGGTCAGCTCCTGCACGCTGGAGGATGTCCAGGGTGACCGCAGCCTGAAGGAAAGGCTGAACACCAGGATGTGCATCTTAAAGATACACACTCAAACAAACAAATGCAGTCCGACACACACTCACCAGTTCTCTGGCCTCACTGAGGGAGTCCTCGACATCAGAGAAGCTGAAACTGGCCACTGTGATGAACTGGCTGACTACTGACACAAACTTATCCCCATATTCCTGAGGACGCTGCTTCTGGAATTCTAACTCCTGCACGAGAGAGAGAAACTGTGTAGACGATTTGCTTTTAAGCTTAAGAACAAAGAGAAATCATGCAGCACTTACACTCTCTACGCTCTTCAAGCCACTACGGAGATGATTGATCTCCTTCTCCAGTTCAGTCATGCTGGAAAGACACAATCATAGAGATCCCTGTCATTTTATGTGTAATCAAGAATACATTTTCTAGAGGAGAGGGGGGTAAAGTGTGCCCCTTTTAAATTAAGTTAAGAGAAATGATAAAAACACAGACATTGTGATAAAAGAAGCAAGTTAAATGTGTTGGAAATATGTAAATTAGTTACATAAAAAAAGAAAAACAAAAAAATATTAAGTGGGGGGAAAATAGTAAATGCATCATCTCATACCAAAACTTTTTTTTATATTTAACTATTGAACAGTATTCATATGTAATACTTGAAAATGAGAAAAAGCCTGCAATTGGAGGCTAAACGTACATTTATTAGTTAATATTTGCAGCATCTGATACACTTAACCCCACAGCTACTATTTTGTAAATGCTTCATTTAATAATACGTGAAAATAGAATTTAGATAATTAAAACAAATAAAAATTTACCAACAATTATTATATATTTTAATGATTATATTTTTATATAAATTTTATTTATATTTGGCTTAATTACCCCAAAATTAAAATGTTAAATATTCAAATATTTTCATATACCTCTCTCAATCACAGTCAGTTGTACATAAAAGACCCTTTTTAAATATATTGTCATGTAACAAAAATCTCCATATCCATACAGGCTGACCGTTTTTAGCCTTTTATCCAAACAAGTCGCACTGATAAGAAGCACAGATATGCACAACAGGCCTTCATCTGAACTTTAACCCCTGTGATAGCACTCAAGTGACTCCATTAGTCAGATACTGCATATAATGTGTGTGAACGGCTCTGTTTAGAGCTCAGCTATTCTTAACTGCAGAACTGACAGCCTTTATTCCTCCCTCCACACAAATAGGCCTTTGTAACGAACTGAACTGTCAAAGTACACAGAGACGTTGTTATGGATAAAACCTGTCTGCATTTGCTGATAAGCCACTCAAAACTCATTGTACCTTGTGCAACACAAATTTTTATTTGCTGAATAAATGACACTGATTGATAGACTGAGATCAGAAACAAACAGAATCCCTTATTTCATTCTTTTTACCCCCTCAAATGAGATCATGGGCAAAATCTGTCTTGTGACTTCAATAGGGAACCGAGCATGATTACATTAGTCTCGCTGGCTCGACTAAAAAAGTAGTTTAGTGGCCGCTCTACTGTACATTTGGATAGTCCCTTTAAGGCACTCAAAATTAGAAACTATTTTCCAAAGGGCAAGAGTGTTACAAGCATATCACTCACAATTTGTCCCAAATTTGTTGGCATGTACTTCACAGCAGCTCGCAGAACTCAAAAGGTCATCGCGTCTGCTGTGCTGGAATGCATGTATCTCCCTTTCACTTATATAATTCAGCACGGAGAGCCGAGGGCCCCATTTCCTCCCACTATAATTTAGGGTTTTGCTATGCATATGTGAGTAACCAAAAGCTTGTATGACCCACAGCATGGATTTAAGCCCAGAGGTGGGCGGGAGTGACACCGCAAAAACTATTTCCAAAATCCATTTAGCGCAAGTAGACCCTAAAGGCCTGTAAATCATAAAGCTGATGAAAGAAGAGCACACCAGCCACTCCGCAGCTATACCTACTTTACTTTTGCAGCTTCCGGCACGTTCTGCAGCTCCTCTGAGAAGAGCATGACTTTAGAGTACTTCTTCTCCAGAATGGTGATCAGGTAGTGAAGGAGAGTGATATTCCTGCAATGGGACAGAGATGAAGCTATAATTGACTGTGTTGTTTATTCTTTCATAAACATTAGGATATATCTTCTCACTTGTCGATGCTGGACTTGGTGTCTGCGATCTTGTTGAGTGAGGAGATTTTGAAGCCGTAAGCATTTCCTCTCTGTCCTTTGTTCATGTAGTTGCCGAACGCCAGCACCACCTCCAGCAACTGCTTGAGATTCCTGCTGTGCAGCACTTCTTTTGAGGCCTTGGTTAGCGCTGCAAAGTGAAAATAGTCATGCAATGCAAAACAAGCCTAAAATGTTCCATGGTCATGAACTATATTGTAATCACTATCACTGACAAATTTAGGCAATAGAATATCTGTAGAATAGTCTGTCTATTGTGACATGATAATGTAATATTGTGAAATATTATTACAATTTGAAATAACTATTTTCTATTTGAATATACTTTTAAATGTAATTTATTCCTGTGATGCAAAGCTGAATTTTCAGCATCATTACTCCAGTCTTCAGTGTCACATGATCCTTCATTCTAATATGATGGTCTAATATTTGGGGTTCAATTATTATTAGTGCTCAGTTATTGACAATGGTTCTTATTATGTTAAAAATATGCTGCTTAATATTTTGTGGAAATATTAATTATTTGAAATAGAATCTTTTGCAACATTATAAATGTTTTTCCTGTCACTTTTAATCAATTTCATGCATATTTGCTGAACAAAGGCATTGATTTTTATTAAACACACACACCCAAATGAATAGTAGTATATCATGGTTTCGGCATAAATATTAAGTAGCACATCTTTTTGCAAAATGAATAATAATAATTAAAAAAAAATGTTTATTGAGCAGCAATCAGCAGATCATGTGACAGCAGAAAATTCAGATTGGCATCACAATAATAAAATACAATTGTTAAAAAAAAAAAAAACCTTACCTTAAATTGAAATAATATTTCACAATATTAGTTCACTGTATATATATATATATATATATATATATATATATATATATATATATATATATATATATATATATAAATTGTAATTTATTTTTATTATATAAATTATACTTTACATTTTAATGAATCTGAATATTAATCTGAATATTCTGCAACTGAATAAATTCTTAAGACAATAAAAAAGGGACTGTTAGTTTAAAATAGGTAAATACATTTTTAAAAAGGGTAATCAACTTTTTATTTTTACATTTTTACAATAGAAATGTATTTAAAGTGCACATCCACAAACCTTCAACTTTAGGTTTAATTTCTGAAATCCTCTCGGCAAACTTCTTCTTGAAGTACAAAGACTGTAACCTCTGCTGGTAATGGTTTATTCTGTGGGAAGGATAAAGATAGGTGATTGGAAAAGGGAAAAAGGGAAAGTACATTAAATATAAAAGCAAAGCCCATTAAAAGGACTGCACACTACATCAGCCATAATAGACTCTAAATGAGCTGTAGAGATTTATTGTCTTGCATATGACACAATGACATGCATATGATCTGTATACACAGCGTTAATGGTTCCACTGAATAAAGAACAAACAGCCTGAACCAGCGATCTGACCCTGACGCTGCTGTGTTGCATTCAGCACTCTCGTGTCAGGGAATATCACCTTGGTTACTGCACTTGTCGAGAGGCCAAACACAGCCTTAGAGATTAAAATCAGACAACCCAGTCAATTCTTGGAAAGATTCGTCTTCCATCCTCTATACTCCAAACACAGCCACAGCGGAGTAAAGAAAAAAAACTCACTGGGGTCTCATAAACAGAGGAAGAAAAAGCAAGCAAGCCAAGGCACCTGTGCTTTGTTTGGCTAAGCCCTTCTGCTAGAAAACATAAGGCTGCTGCTTTTCTGTGATTAGATTTAGTTACCAAAAATACTGATGCTGAATGGGATCCTCAGCTTGACCAGATCAATGTGTCACCCAGGATTCATAACCCTTTTCCTTCCTTCCTGCAGGAAATCGCATTTACTCCTGACACCGTGTGTGTGTGTGTATGTGTGTGTGTGCGTGTTGAAAAACAAAACAGATCTGAATAAGTCACTGTACAGTGGTGGGTGGCCTTCACGGATGAGATATTCCTTACATACAACAGACTAGGCCAACATCGTGAAATCCACTGTGTGGGACTGTGGAGGTGAACAGCACCACGCTCATCTTGGTGCCAAAATGAAATAAAGATCCATGCCAATCAGCAATGGGGCTTATGGGTAGTGTGCAGCAAAATGTAGGTATCAGGTCAAGTTTCTGGAGCTCCTTAATAAAAATGAGTGGGGAGCTTGTATTCAACATTAAATGGACAAAGATGAACTTAAGAGAGAAAAAGGAAAACAGTTAATCAAATTAGGGTCCATTCACACTCGTTTTTCTTTTTTACTTCTTTTTACTGGAGATGCATCACAATGGTCAGACTTGTGTATGTTTACAAAGACCAGCGATTAAAAAATAAAATGTGTCCTATGTGAACAGCCCCCTTAAACTGTTGCCATGATGATTAACCGTCCCACCTGCTCATTTCATAGAGGAAACGGTCTGCCTTCGCCATGCGGTCCAACTCGTGTTTGTGTTCCTCCAGGAGGTCCACATCACACTTCTCTGGGACAAACTTCATCATCTGAAGCAGTGAAGAAAACACCATTAATTACATTCAGTTAATTATTCAATTGTAACCTAAGTTTCTTACAGTTACATTTATGTCAAAATTGAAGCTTTATAACTCACAATTTGACTTTTTTTTATTTTTATAATTGCAACTTTATATCTCATAATTGTTTATTTCTAGTAATTGCATTTTTATATTTCATAATTGATAAGTGTCTCATAAGTGTGAACTTCCATTATTATTTCCAGTAATCATGACTATGCAACTCACAAATGCAACTTTTTTCCATAGTTGTTACTTTATAGCTCACAACTTTTTTTTTTTTTTATCTTTTTTTCATAATTGCGACTTTATTTCTCAAAACTGCAACTTTATATCTCACAATTGTGACTTTTTTTTTTTACCCCATTATTGCAATTGCACAGCTGGGACTTTATTGCATAAATATGACTGGACAGACCGTATATCTCTCGTATATTTTTTACTCTGAGGCGGAAACAGATTTCCATACATGTTTGTTAACCATGATAGCCATTTTAAACCCAGAATGCTCTTCCTTCTGTCAGTTCACACTCACCTGCTCCAGCATGTCCTTGGGCAGATCTTCCTGTTCATCCATAGTCAGAATGGCTCTCTTTATTTCCTCATTGGAAAGTTTCATTCTGAAACACACAAGCACAAGATATACAGATCAAGCAGACTGGGACAAATAAAATTCATTTGAAATGAATTCCCAAATTAAATCAGAGCGATAGATCCACATCAGCAGAAAACTCAGTGAACTGAGAAAAGGGAACTGCTGGGAATTTCCTCCGCTTGCATAAAATTTTCTTTGCCATATAGTATAAATAAATTAGTGTATGTTTTTTTAGAAGAGCTATTAATCTTGAGGCCCAGTGTTGAACCCAAGTGTTTATTCCAGTTACCAAGAATATCTTATATCATTACTGGAGTGAAGAAGTGATATTATCACATGATTCATAGAAGTTAACTTATAACTCATAATCTGTGAACATCACTGGTTAAATCTCAACAGTAACATGTCATTTGTGGACAGTTTGTCGTATGTGAGTTCCTGCTCTTTCCACCAATTAGTTTGAGCTATACATGATAAGTATGTTGTAAAACAAGCTGAAAATCTAGGGAAGATAAATATATTCCTTCTAAAATTGAAGGTGTTGGCAGATCTCCGATAGACACGGATAAACTGCCCAGAGAAGAATCTACAAGTGCAGACATGATTGCAACTTAATGATATACATGCACATCTGATCCAGAGATAGCTGTGTGTGGACTTTAGGCCAAAAAGAACAGGTGTTTGATGGGTCTGAGATCAGCGTTGGAGAGCAGCCTTCGTTCCCCAGCGTGGATCCAGAGAGACTGCAAACCACAGCAACGACATGAAACACGGCCAGAGCTCTTTCCGTGTTCGAGTCGAGGTGTTTGTGCCAAGCAGCGCTTCCAATTCCCAGCATTCTGTTACCAAGTTCTTTCTAACAAAGTTCACATGCTTACAGGAGTGAGTGAAGTTAAACTCAGGACATAAAAGAATGAAATAATGGCAGCCTCAGTTCATTCAGAGGCAAGCAAACTTCATTATTAGGATGTCATTAGCGTAACCACAAGACTCCCTCTTTATTGTTTAATCAGTAAATAATAAGCAGGAGGAAAATCTTGTGGTGCTGTGGAAGACTTTCCATTTCATGTGGTCACAGACACTTTACCAGGAATGTGAAATGACATGAATCAAAGAGACCCAATGAAATCACAGATTTAGTCCTACATTTAACCAGATATGCAGGCATTTTCTCCTCCAGGAAAACAGATTTATGTATTTTTCGGACTATAAGTCACACCTGAGTATAAGTAGCATCAGTCCAAAAATACGTCATGATGAGGAAAAAAACATATAAGTTCGCACTGGACTATAAGTCGCATATATTTAGAACCAACATTATATTACCGTCTACAGCCGCTAGGGGGAGATCTGTGCTGCTCAGTGAAGGCTACAGTAGCACTGAGCTGCACATAGCACCCTCTCGCGGCTGTAGACGGTAATGTTTTCTCTTGGTTCATTTCTCTTGGTTCATGTCAAATTAATTTTGATAAATAAGTCGCACCTGACTATAAGTCGCAGGACCAGCCAAGCTATGAAAAAAAGTGTGACTTATAGTCCGGAAAATACGGTATATTAATTTAAATAATATTTAGTTATTTAAACAACAAAAAAATATTTGTTTAGTTTTAATGTAACTTTTAAAGTTAATTTGTTTTACTTTTCAGGTAAAAAAAAAATATATATATATATAAAAAAAATTTTTATGTTTTTGACATGACTCTTTTGTTCACCAAAGCCTAGTTTATTTGATCAATAAAAACAGTATATTAAAAATTACTGTTAAATTATAATGTGAAAATTATTACAATTTAAAATAACTGTATTTTTATTTTATTAAATGTTACAATTTTATTTTATTCCTATGGTGATAAAAAGCTGAATTTTCAGCATCATTACTCCAGTCTACAGTGTCACATGATCCTGCTGCTCAAGAAACAATGTTGAATGTTGAATTTTGAAAAATTTTCGGAACTGCAATACATTTTTTTCTGGATTCTTTGATGAATGAAAAGTTCAAAAGAACATTATGTATTTTTTTGTAACATTATAAATGTCTTTATTGTCAATTAGTCAATTTACTGCATCCTTACAATGAACCCCCAAAATGTATTAAAAAACCCAAAAAATATTTTTTTTAAAGATCAGATTTTATTTTTCTAAAGTGTAAAGCCCTTTCCGGTCTAAAAAAGTTGAGAACTGTCATCAATGAGTTGATCTGATCGCTAAACTCTAATAAGCCATCACCGAGCACATGTTACACGTCAGTCTCATCTCCCTCCAGCCAGACCACCATCTCACCCTCCACCCCCTTGACGTCCAGCATCACATTCACCATTCCTAAACCAACACTGATGACTCTACAGGCTTCCACTTGAGAAGCTAAACTATTTAAATCCCTGTGAACCCCTGGGTGGTCCGTTCGGTGGCTGTACAATGGATTACACCCAAATCTCTGCTTGTGGAGATCCTGAGAGATCATTAAGGGGGGATAAGAGTGTAATAGAACCACATTTCATGATCTACAGATGGTGCTGAAGTCAGCTGTTAATGTACGTAAGATGGGGTCTCGATGTAGTCATTAATAAAAAATCTGCAGGGAGGATTTTGGAATGAATCTGGCAATACTGGAATTGGTCTGGTTTGTTTCATGTAGTTTGGAGTCTTGCTTTACGAAAGCCTTTGGTGTCTGGGTCCCAAGCCAAACCGCAGTCAGTCAGTGAGCTGTTATATATCCGACACCGTCTGGATTGGCAGCTGTGACTAACTTACAGTTTGCTTTGTGGGATACATTTTGTACAGAAAGGGTAGTCCTGAGGTTGCAAACAGACATTTAACCTAAAATAAGAAATGGATCCTATAATGAAAGATATTTATAAGAACAATTTCACTACTGAGAAGGAGAACCTCATTGGGAACCCTGGATAGTTAAAGTATTAAGCGCTGCTTGGAAGCCTGTTTAAATTCTGCTCATTCTCACACTTCAGTCACATCTGTATTAAGCTATAAACCAGAGAAATGTAAATCCTGAATACGTCAACTACTCAGGAGTTCTACAACTAGGAACTGCAGTAGTATTTTCCTTTATTATGTCGTATATTTCGAGTTAGAGGGGCTTGATCGTCCTATTATAAGTCAATGCAAATATTTCCTGAGGTTTGAACTGACAATGCATTCTTTGAAGGTGAAATCAAGGTCATGGTGAATTAAAATAATATAATTTGAAATATTTTTTTTCTAAATCAATATATGGTCTTTTCATTGAATGAAGCCTGGATACATGTAATGGATACTAAATCTTAATAGTGATTTGTTTGAAGAAGCATTTTATGTATTATTTTTACAATTAATTATATGACTGCAAAAACAGTGAGTCCAAGGAAATGGAGAACCCATAAGCAGGCCATTCTGCTAAGATTTTGGGAAAAATTCAATAGGAGGAATATATTTAAATATGATACACTATCATTCAAAGGTTTGGAGGCAGTAAGATTTTTAAATGTTTTTGAAAGACATATCATACACTCCAAATGCTGCATTTAATTTATATATATATATATATATATATATATATATATATATATATATATATAAAAATATTAAACCATAATCTGTTAATTCTCAAGATTCTTTGGTGAATAAAAGTATTTATTTGAAATAGAAATATATTTTGTAACATTATAATTGTCTTATAATGTCAGCCAAAATATTTAATAAATGAGCTCCCAAAGGGTCATTTTTGATATGGATATTCCAAACCACAGCAATTTGTGGAGCTTCTGTAATCACAGAATCCTTGCGGGTTCCTTGTGTGTGAGAAAGTCAAATATCATTCCTGGCAATGACAACCAGGTTGTCAAGCTTGAAAAATGATTTTTAATGATTTAAGGCTCTTAATTAATGAGGCAGGGTTCCTGTTGATTTTTAAAGGCCATGCTCCACTGATTTACAAAGAATTCAAGGAAGCCACCTCATACTATATACTCATGAAAAATCTAAGGAGCAGTATGTCTTTCATTGATAGGAAATGGTACAATAGCCAAGGTGGAAGATATAGTATCAAAGCAGGATGTAGGAACCGGAAGGTTTTACCCACAGGATATGACATTTACATCTAGTGAGGTCCACACACACCCCAGCCGGAGGTGAACTCATACCCGGGGCAGACACATCACTCACCGTGAGAGGAGGATGTTGCAGTTCTGAGCCCGGCGGCCATCGATGACAGAGAGCTCTTTGACTTTCTTGGAGCTCAGCGCATCATCTTCAACCTCCTTCTGTGGTCGGAGTCACAAAGAATCAGAATTAAAATAAAAGAATCAATACACTCTGATTCTGAATCTCAAACTAACACTAACAGTCAAAAGTTCGGAATAATTGTGATTTTTGAATGTTTATGCATTAAGTCTCTCATGCTCACTGTCTGCATTCATTTGATAAAAAAAATGCAGTAAAAACAGTGAAATACCATTAGAATTTAGAACTGTTTTTTATTTTAAAATATTTCAAAAGAAAAAAAAATCCTGTGATGCAAAGCAGAATTTTCGGCAGCCATTACTCTCGTCTTCAATGCTACTTCAGAAATCATTCTGATATACTGATTTCAAACTTTTGACCAACTATGCATATGAACATTATCAGTAAAGTCACATTAGGTTTCCACTTTTAAACACTGTCTGGATACAAAATGAATGACAGAAAGAGTGAGTGGGGTAGAGATGATGCAAACACTATTAGATCTGTTCAACCACACTTACCTGCTTGCAGTTATTGACCGTAAAGAAGTCCTAGAATGCAGGCAAGAAGCAGGGAAGATGCAGCACATGTTAGAGAGACAGTGTAGTCTGGTGAATTCAGCCAAAACAAACTCAAACAGGCATGTGCACATGATGACATTACTGGGGCGGTGAATGGGGAGAGTGAGGGTGCATGAAAGCAGAGCCTTCTGGGAAGTCTGTAAATGCAGTGTAAATATGTGTGTGCACTGAAAGATGCATGCTACTGTAGTTGCTCACAGATGATAATGTATAAACAACAGCTACCTCTCCAACTCCAATAGTGGCCAACATTGGTCTTTTCTCTAGCAAATTAAAAATTATTTTCATGATGTGGAAATCTGCACAGTTCTGAGAAACTACAACAAATGACCGCAATCGACAGGATATTAGAAACAGTTATCATGCGAAAAAGAAAAAGCAACTGCAAGAAATAAAGTCAGTTAAGTTGCAACTGTGACATATTGAATCGCAATTATTAAATAAAATTGAAATTAAAATAAATAAAGTCAGAAAACAGAGATATTAAGTTGTAGGCATGAGTTAAATTATATAAGCTACATTATAATTTATTTGTACTTGTGAAAATGGCTTTCATAATTAAATCTATAAAATTTTCAGAATTTGGTGAAATTGGAGAAATATAATGATTAGGTTTTAATGCATTATGCATGCTTCCATTTTTCTTTTTTCTTCTCTAATTTGACTGTAATGCCATAAGAAATATATGTAATCGCTTTATGAGACTAAGTGTGTGGTATGCCAAGCGTAATGAGGACAGTTTGCCAATGTCTGCTTTTCATAGAAAACTGCTGGTGATATCAATGCATTATACAATCTGCTAATTCAAACCCCATGCTCTGTGATGCAGGATTACCATGGGTAACCATATGAATAGCATGCATGAGAGACAGTGAATGCTTAGTGAGATCATCTTGGATGAAAACCAGAGAAAGAAGCATTGTTTAGTGACCTGTTGCCTCTGATAGGCAGAGAAGGTCTTCTCAATGTCCACCAAGTCTAGGATTTTGAAAACTTTGCTGTCGTCAATGTCTGCCCAGACAGTTCCCTCAAGCTTGTTCTGTGAAATAGAGTGGGATGTTTAACTCAATTATTGTCCAGTGCAAATCACATGTTGTAAGTCACATGCTATATTTCATTAATTGTAATAACTTGAGTAAAAAATGCACTGCAAAATTGAAAAATAAGATGAAAAAAATGCATATAAATAAATCTGCAAAATAAATAAGCATTTTATTTAATGCAAAAAAAAAAGATGATTAAAATGCCTTCATATCATTAAAAGTCTAAATAAACAACATTTTATTCAATGCTTAAGTGCATAGATAAATATGGTTCCGTAAAACAAAAAATTTAAATAACATTTTATTCAATTAAATTCAAACGAGTATAGATGGAAATAGTTTAAAGAAGGTAAATCTAAAAAAATGAAATTAAATAATAAAAAGGACAGATCAAAATAGATGTATTTAATTTAAAATGTAAATAATTAATAAAAAAAACAAAATACTATTTAAAAAGTCTAAATATAAAAATAGTTTCATGATATTAAACATTTTAAATATTGTCTTCTAACCATATGACATTCTGCTGACAACCTGGCAAAATATAGGACAATTTCTATCACTACACAGCACAGACTCTGTGACTGTCAGAATGCACAAGTCAGCCCCTGTGATCCATGCCAGTCTCACCTCAGACAGCTTGGCCCAGTTGAAGGACTTGAGTGGATTGGACGGCTGAGGAATGCTTTTCTTCTTCAGGGAAGGTCCCATTGGAGCTCCTGGTGGAGGCGGAGCTGCACCGAAAGGAGTACGTCCAGGGGGTGGCGGGGGGCAACCAGGGGGCGGTGGAGGAGGTGGCGGCATCAGGGCGCTGCCCGGTGGAGGAGGTGGTGGAGGAGGCATCATGCCACCCGGTGGAGGTGGAGGAGGTGGAGGGGGTAGGAGAGGCCCACCTGGAGGACCGGCGATGGGAGGACCTCCAGGAACACTGGCTATTTGTCTCTAGAAACACAAAAGGAATGAACGGTGGTGGGTTGTTAATGTTTGCCTTGGTAAAAAGACATTTATTTTTGTTTATATTTCTGCCATCTTCAGCGTACCGTGCTGAGGTCATGTAGTCTGGCAGTCATTTCTGACACCTTCAGCTTGACTAGTTTATGTTCCCCCATTTCTCTTTCTAACTTCTCTTTCATCTTGTTGAGCGTCTGCATCATCTCCTCCTTCTCCTGAGTTTTTGCATCACACTCTCGCTCCTTCTTTTCCAGCTTCTGTTGAAGCTCATGGTGATCTACAAGACAAAGATGTTAAAGGGCTAAATGTTACACATCTGTACAAAGACAATGCATTCCAACCTGCTCAATCGAACTGAAATAAATAACCTATGTGTCAGAATTAACATAATTGTGAGATAACAACTCAGAGAATCTCTTCTGAGCTGATGAAATTATTAGTTTATGTGGAAATGCTAACGTTGCCAAATATATGTACATTGATTATTAACAAGTTATAAATTAATACATTTTCAAGTCACTCAGTGTTCAAGTTTGACGACTTTGTCATCGTTGTTTAATCAGAGTCATAATTCCTACATGAACAGGTGAAGACGAGGAAAAAATTGCATACAAATAAACTGCAAAATAAAATGATCTTCTGAATGAATGAATAAACAAACATTATATAAAATGCTTAAAATGACAACTAAAGAAGTTTAATGAAATCAAATATATATATATATATATATAACAGTTACAGAGAATTGAATCTTAATGCAAAAAACAGTCTGTGGTAAAAGAAACATCAATGTGGACAACATGTGCTGACCTTTACGCATTTTTTCTGCCTGTTCCTTCCACTGTTTCACCTCATTCTCGTTGACAAGCCTGAAAGAGGATAAGTGATGTGATTTAAGGAAAACTCATTACTCCAGTGCAGATCTTAATTTATTTGGCAAAGACTTAATGAGGGCATAAAAAAACTAAAACTACTCTAAATACACAGCAACATATAGATGCCAAAGAAAGTCTTAAAAAAAAAAAAAACTAAAATGATTATGACAAAGTTGCAAAAAAAACAAATAAAAGAGAGAGAAACTCACATTCGAACCACATTCTTTACATTGAAGTTTTCTAATGGTGTGACGTCAGGGTCGTGACCTTTGTCATTCTGCAGGACCATCTGTTGAACAATGCGGTCCAGGAGCAGCCAGTACTGCACAGTGTTTCCACTTCTCTTATCTAAAACAAAGGGCAGATTCAAGCATTTCTGCATGCAGAACACTTAAAGTCATTTGTGGCATTAACCCAACTAGTTTCTGCATTAATAAACAGATTACTACACATAATCTAGTTATAAACTATGAGGGCCAAAACAAATGATCTATTCAGATTATTCTGTATTTTATGTTGTGTTTAACTTGGAAAATCCCAATAAACATAATAAATAAAAAAAGAAGAAAGGAAGAAATAAAGTAAGTCCAAACAATGAGGTAAGCACTCACGAGGCATTAGCAGGCAATGCTGAAGAACGGACATAAAGTGCGGATATGCATCTGTGTGGGCCAGCTTCTTCCGTACAAGCTCAAAAACCTGTGTCGCACTCTTCGTGTCTATATGCATCTGAAAAAAAGTGTTAGATCAATTCTATACAATAATATTAAATGCCAAAGTATATGATTAAAAATACATATGATTATTTAAATAATAATTGACATTTTATAACACTAATTGTAAACAATATATATTTACAAAAAAATTAAAACATTATTAATAAAATTCTACTCACAGACTCAAAGCGCCTGGATAACGTGAGCTCATCATCATTTCTCAGCATCTCAAAGTAATCCAAATGCCTGAGGAGACAAAAAAAAAGAGAGAAACAGCAAAATCAAGATGCTCAAATTTACTGTTTATTAAGATTATATTAAAAGTTAGCGATTGTGGCCCTTACCTGTCTAAAGTAGAGTTTTCATGTGACCTAAGTTTGTCAATGACGGGCTGAATCCCCAACATGAGGAACTCGTATCGCAAATGAACCCGGAACTCAAGGCTGGCCTACAGGTTCATTCAAGAGCAAACAGCAGAGTTATCTTGGTAGATGCTTATAGAAGAAACCACAGAAATTAAAATGTGTTAAAATAAGTGTGGAAACAGCCAAAATGGCTTACTTCACCAGCTCCTTGGCTTAAAACAGCATTAATGAAGGACATAATGGCCGTTTTCAGGCTGACCTCGTCCCTGTACCGCCCTGTACTTTTGTCCAGATCATTCACTAACGTCTGTTACAAAAGAAATTTAAGGGATAATCATTTATGCTGATACAGTCTCTCTTGATGTTTTCATACTGTACTTGGATTAAAGGCTTTAAACAAACTAGCCCACCTGAAATCGTGTGCGCTCACAAGAGAACTTTTGATAGTGCAACATGGCCTCCAAAATCTTCTTGTGGCCGCCCGGCACTAAACACACTGCACCCATGATCTCCAGCACCGCCACTTTGGTCTTGACGTTCTCGGTGGCCAGACTCTGAGCGATGATGTTGATGCTCTCGGAGTGAGAGAGCACGTGAGCGCGACCCTGGGAGTTGTTCATCAGGGCTTTGATGCAGCCGATGAGGGAAGTGTGAATCTGAGACTCGGTGGTCTCGTAATCCATGCTCTTCAGGAAGTTCAGGATGCAAGTCAGGCCGTCCATGTCAATGAACCGTGTTACAAACCTATGAGGAATGAATTCAGCTGTTTGTTAAACATCTCCCCCGCTCATATTAAATTTCATAAGCCATGATAGAAAATAAATAAATTAAAGCTTTAACTGTAAAAGCCATCATATTATACATTTTCTAATTTAATTTAATTTTCTTTTCTTTTTTTATTACCATATAACTTTGGAGTTACAATATGATTTCCTAGGATATAAGGAAATTACTATGGAACACAGAAATTAAAAATAAATAAATGACTTTATGAATATACAGTTAATTTGTAATTAAATTTAGTACTGAATAAATTAATCCTCACTTCATAATAATTAATTAATTCAATCAAAAAAAAAATTCCTTTATTTATTTATCGATTTTTTTTTTTTTTTTTCTGCAGGATTGGGCCTCCATAACTATATATATTTTTTATATATTTCTCCTTCACTCCAAAGCAGAGGTAAATCTTCCATTATAGCAAATAAAAATAATTACAGTAGAATGTAGCATATGTAACATTCTTTTTGATAAAAATAAAAATTTTAATTAAATTATTTATTTTTATATTAACATTTTATTTTATTTATTGGTAAAAGTGAAGAGATGACAGGAAATTATGGGGAGAAGATGGTGCAATGGGACTGCCACGAGACATGGGCTGTATTCAAACCCACAATAATTTGCGACATGAGCTCCAACCCAGGCATGTGTGTTAACCGCTAGGCCACGGTTCTGAAAACAATTTGTAAATCTGAAAATGACTGACTCCACAGGGAGGTGATGAATGTGTAATGATATATCACATCGGTAGCTAGATTTATAGCCCCTATAAAGCCCTAGACTTTTAAATACAATTGGCCAGAACTGTGAATGGTTTGGTTTGGATTGGTTTGATATGCATCCTGAAGGTTATTAGGCCAAAAGAGGGCTGGACTGCTTTGACCCGAGCCCTGCAGAGGTCTCTGCTGATGATCTATGACCCCAGGATCATATGGTAAGAGCAGGAACTACTAATCAAACCCATGTGTATGTGTGCATGTGTGTGATGAAATTAATCTCATTTGTGTAATGAGATCCAAAAGCACACACTATAAGGGAAGCGTTTGTTTAATAACAGAGTGAGGTACTTGCCAATGGAAAAATCATTGACGTGTTAAACTATCGACTTGAGACAGATGTCCTCATCTTCAAATACAAGCAATAAAGTAAGCTAAGCCATTTTTGTTGCTGTTGTTTTGATTTTGATTTAGTGAGCAAATATTGATTATTTGAGATATAAAGTCCAACGAAAAAAAAGAGATGTTTTGAATTATTATTGCAGTGTAAAAAAAATAACCGTTTTCAATATTGCTGTTTACAAAATAGTTCTCTTATGCTAAAAAAGGCTGCATTTTGATGAAAAATATAGTAAGAACAGTACTATTTTGTAATATTATTGGAAATTAAAATACCTTTTTCTATTGGAATATATTTTCAAATGTTATATTTTCTTGTGACGGCAAAGCTTAATTTTCAGCAGTCAGTCTTCGGTGTCAGAAATCATTCTAATATGCTGATTTGTTGCTTAAGAAAGATTTCTGCTTACTTGTGCTGCTTAATATTTAAAAAAAAATAATTTTTTCAAAAAATAAATTAAAAATAAATCAAATAAATAATTGTTATTAAAAATAACATTTGAACAGAAGCATAAACACTTAAAACCCCATTTAAGATCTTATGAATTTCTTGACATTACATACATTTTTATTTTTTTTTATTTTAAAGAAATTATCAATTATAAATTTGGGGGACTTTGATAACTGATTTATATTTGATAAAGACAGAGTGTGTGTATCTATTTGTGTTACAAAGTGCAGACCTCATAGGTTGTGTCCGCAGTGCCGTTTTAAGGCTTTCGATAGTCTTGTTGCGTTCCTCCTCCTCTTCCTTCTCCAAGACCAACAGAGTTTTCCTCTGTAAAATAAAATGAGATACCATGCTTACAGCTGAAGCACACACAGCAAGTTAGCTTGCTTAGATGTACATGTCTAACCATGGATATTATATGTCATGTGTTTTAAGGCGTCGGCAATGTAAAATGTAAAATGTATTATCAGTTTTACCACTGTAAAAAAAAAAAAGACCTGCTCATAGACATTAAAGGACAAAGAAAGGTCATTAAAAAGGACATACTTACAGCTGCCATCGAATTGAGCTGGTCAATGTAGTACTCTGGCCAGCTAGTAGCACCTTTAGTCTCCTCTTGTTCCTGAGAGAAACAAATAAATGGATTAAAAGGCACAGAATGAACACACTTTATCTTTAAAGAGCCCCCATTATGGATTTTTGAAAATTAAATTCAAGCAGTGTGTAATGCAGCTGTACGTTAATAGAAACAGTCAGCAAAGCTGTTGTAAAGTTGAAAGTGTATCATAAATAAAGTTATTGTCTCACAAAAGAAAGAGCCTACTCTGAACTGCTGATTTTAAATTCAAATCCCATTCCACCAATTTTACGAGTCACAAATTTGTACATTTGCATAATGGCCATGTATGTTATGCGTGGACATCCTGAGAACAAAAAAAAATTAAGCTTGTTCGTGTGGATGACATAATATCAAGAAGATGCTGTGCTCCGCGCTGTTAATATAATTTATTTTCATTTCCAAAGGACAAGGCTGTGAGCAATCAGTGGTTAAAATCCATCTTTACTAAGATACCACAGCTGTATAATCACAACATTTTGCTGCGATCCTGTCATTTCACTGACTGCATCTCCAATCTCCGCAAGCTCAATGTGGGATTCTTTGAAAGATGGATCATGATCGGGTCTTTACTACCAAGATGTGCAGCTGGTTCACTAACATAAGTGTAAAACAGCTTTTTCCCCTTCTGATTCTTTCTTTTGAGAACAGAGTGGAGCACTATTATTATTATAATAGGATGTATTATTGATAAGTCGTATTACAGCACTGGTGATGGGCATTCCTTTTCCAACATGCGCTGTACGCAGTAGACCAATCACAACAGACTGTAGAGTAACATTCAGAGCAGAATGACATTATGCAAAGGAGGGGTTTGGAAAGATGAATCTTTGAATTAATCGTTTGAGAGTCGTTGAGGAATAAAGTAAAATTAAATGCATTTTATAAGAAAATTACAGTGTTTTTTTAACTTGCATGCATGTAAACCTGTTGTTGAGGACTCACAAATCCAAATTACGAACATTTCAAATAGCATAATATGGGCACTTTAAATTCTATCTTCGAAACATTAGTTTCGATGTCAGCATGAGTATATAAAAAAAAACAAAAACAAACTTGGCTCGTTTTCATTTCAAGCACACGTCATTAATCCATGTTGCTTCTGCTTGATGCTGGGACATGAGATGTGTGTTGCACACCAATCAGGGCACACACAACGGGAACATGACACTGGGAATAGAGGAATGTGAAACTACATATTGTGAATGAGCTGCATAATTTGGATGCTTCGGGGGGAATGAGACGTTCCAGAGTCTGCAGCAATGAAAAATTATTATTTTGATACTGTCCAGTTGTGAGAAAAAAAATATTCAGCAGACAAAAGTGTGAACTGGCTATCTGAGAGGCATTTATTTACTTGAAATTGAGATTTACACTGCATATATTCCCAGGTGAAAATCACCTCCCCCAGCATGTACAAACTTTCCCAAATATACAGACTTAGAAAAAGCACATCTGAAACAGAACATCATGCTCAAAGTGCTGGCAGAAATAGCACATTCTTTAAGTAGGCCAGCAGAGATTCACAGACACTAGAGAAACAACACAGATCCTAGATTCAGCCAATGCCGCATTAGCACAGAAGGCAAGCAGGAAAGTAAGGAGCTATGTAGGGAGTAATGAATCAATAACGAGTGGATCTTGTGAAGTGTGACAACTTTCTTCTCAAAAGCAAGCACAGGCTCTCTGCGCGGCCACAAATAGGGAGTTTAATTGTAGCTTATGTTCACCGAACACACAGGAAAGAAAAAAATCTGGCATAGCAATGAGCTCCTTTGCAGCTACTGAGTGGGACGTTTCACACCTGCCTCTGCCAAACCTTTTGGGAGATGATGGCATCGACCCCTGATCTTCCACTGTCCTGCATATTTCTTAACTCCTCACTCACCATTTGGCCTTAAAGGGATACTCCACCCCAAAATGAATATTTTGGCATTAATCACTTACCCCCATGTCGTTCCAAGCCCATTTGTCTTCAGAACATAATTTAAGATATTTTGAATGAAAACTGGGAGGCTTGAGACTGTCCCATAGCCTGCCAAGTATGTTTCACTGTCAAGGTCCAGAAAAGAATGAAAGACATCGTCAGAATAGTCCATCTGCCATCAGTGGTTCAACTGTAACATTATGAAGTGACAAGAATATTTTTGTAAGCAAAGAAAACAAAAAATAATGACTTTATGTTGTACTTTACTTTGTCTCTCTATATTACCGCATGCTGCATATGCTCTGTGTCAGCCACCCCACAAGGATGCGCTGTTTTCTTTCAAATCGAAGGATAAATACATGTAGAAACAGAACATCCTTGTGGCGCCGCTGACACAGATGAGGATATGCAGCATACAAATACAGTCATAATGAATAAAGTAATTATTTTTGTTCCCTTCGCTTAAGGCGGGCATACACGGGTACGATTTTTGCTGTCGTAAGAGTTCGCATGCAATTTTTTTTCAATCGTGTCGAAATCGTGTATGCTCGTATGGTTGCTGCTCGTATCATTTGCGATGAATTACGAGCAGAGCAGAGTGGCTTACGATCACTTCCCGACCAAGTTTAAACATGTCTAAAAAGTTTGTGAGCTATCGGTTTGAATTCGTGACATTGGTGCGGTTGAACGAGCCGATTTGTTGATTTATCTGAAGTTGACCAATCACGAACTAGGAAAACCACAGACGAAGAAAGACGAAGACGGCAGCGCCACAGCGAATGTGGACTATTGACCAGGAGGATAAACTCGCTGAAGTCTGACAGGAACAGTGAGCGCTGTATGGTGTTTCTAGCAACGTGTGCCATGCTTTTTAGTTCTCTCTCTCTCTCTCTCTCTCTCTCTCTTTCTCTCTCTCTCACACGCATATGTAGTTTACAGGGACTCTACATAGACGTAACAGTATTCTGCCCTTATCCCATGAGCACTTCATTCTCAGACAGACATGTCATAACAACTGTGATATTGTTGGTTGAGGTTGGTTTGGAGAGACACTCTTTATAAGAACCAGACACACTTGAAGTGACCTGTGGCCAAGTATGGTGACCCATACTTGGAATTTGTGCTCTGCATTTAACCCATCCAAGTGCACACACAGCAGTGAACACACACCTGGAGTGGTTGGCAGCCATATTGCTGGGGTGCATGGGGAGCAGGTGAGGGTTCAGTGCCTTGCCCAAGGGTCTCACCTCAGTCGCGGTATTGAGGGTGGAAGAGAGCACTGGTTATTCACTCCCCCCCACCGACAATCTCTACCAGAACTGAGACTCAAACCCACTACCTTCAGATTACAAGTCCGACTCTCTAACCATTAGGCCACGACTGCCCCTGTGCAATGTGCTCAATGTTCAATTCAGATTATCACAATTTCAAGAAATCAGTTAGCAGGAAGATGAATCAGCCCAAAGATCTGACTGAAAGTATCAACAAGCAGATTAAAGCTCATTTAAACTGCACTGTCACCAAAAATGAGCTGAAAAATATCAATTGTTGCATAGCAGTCAAATGAAACTAGCCAGCATACTTTAACACAAATTTGGGGACATCACATAAAAAATGCTGGA
The DNA here is from genome assembly GCF_003368295.1 of Carassius auratus. NCBI lineage: Eukaryota > Metazoa > Chordata > Actinopteri > Cypriniformes > Cyprinidae > Carassius > Carassius auratus. The sequence goes on along the minus strand of NC_039287.1, from coordinate 13,382,642 downwards.
CTGAAATTTGTTCACACCAACAAGAAAGTTGAAAAGAGATTTATTTTCTCTTTTTGTCTATTTATTACACATTATTCTTCACATTATAAAAAAAAGGCAGATGAGCTCAATATAAAATAACACTAAGATATTGTTTTACAGCAGTTTGTTTAAGAAACAAAAACCTTGCTGTAAAAACTCCTAATGACAGCATTAAAAGACATTCATTCAAATGCAAATGTTTATCATACTAAATATTGAAAGTTTTAAAATTTGCATTCAGCTAATATGCCGCACTGATCTTCTATCTATTAGACACACATCTTCATGTCATATGAATACTGAACATGTCATATGAATATCGATCAAAATTTTGTAATGCACTTAAATTTAGATGAGCTTACGTCTCCTGTCTCCAACATTCGTAAGCGTAAAAATGGAAGTCAATGGAATGAAAAATGTAGTGTACATTTAAGGAATTTAAAGTTCAAAAGAACAGCATTTATTTGAAATAGAAGTTATGTGTATTATAAAGGTCTTTGCTGACACTTTTGATCAATGTAATGCATCCTTGCTGCATACAAGTATGAAAAGTATCAATTTCTTACTGACTGCAAATATTTAAATAACAATGTTTTTTAAGATATATTCATACATTAACATTTTGCATTGACAGTCCTGCACCTTATAATCAGTGGAAAGAGAATATAATAATATAGATGATGGCTGCGAGTGTTGTTTCCAAGGGTTGACAGACCGTTCAATAGCCCTGGTCCTTGCAGATAACATAATCTGCACCTGCAAATGGAGGCCTTCCTGTTTGCTTTGGACCAACCACTGCTTCCCTTATCCTTCCACCCTATCCCAGACTGAAGCCCTGGGGAAGAGCGCCAAGCCCCTGTTTTACTAGTCCCAGGCTGGGCACTATGCTGAGTCTGCATGAATGCTGTTACACAGCCACGGGCCGTCTCACGACAGACATATTCTTCCTTAATCTCATCCATCCGCTCACCGTCTTAAATCTTTTTCATTGGTTCCATGTGTTGAATCATAGAGCATGACCTCCTCATGCAAGTAGAGTGAAATTAAATGTGGCTGAAAGACACTTATCAAAACACAGAAACGGCAACCCGATCTGGCCAAACGCTCGTTCTGATATGCTTCCAAATAAGAGGATCAGGTCAGAAAGCAGGTCATTTACAAAACATAAAAACAGAAGTCAAAGGACAATTTGGAGCGCCCTACTTCACTTCATGCCCTCTTTCGGCTCAGTGTCCCATGACAATGAGTAATTAGGTCTGTAATTGGGACACAGAATTTGTGGCTATACAAGAAAAGATGTCATGGCCAGACAGATGGCAGACCTGTAACCCATACCAGCTACTGAATCACTGCAACTCATTGATAAGATCAAAGAAAAATCTCAGTAGGGCGCTTTCTTTTAATGTATCATATTATGGTATTTTAAGCGTGGGGAGATTCCGTAACCTTCACTGTGCTGAAGCTGAAAAAAGAAAAATCTCTCCCTATCACATATCTAGAGAATGATCGAAGGTAAGCTAGAGTACAGATTTCTTGTTCATCCCCCTGCAACTATATCAGTCATCAGACAATATCTGCTTTAAAAAAAAACGTATTAGACATCGTTATTAATAATATAAGCCAGTGTCAGATAATTTTTTGGTTCCACCTTACTAAATTTTTTTTATAAATCATCAGTGTTGTGGGTAACGCGTTACAAAGTAACGCGTTAGAGTACTCTAATTACTTTTTTCCTGAAATTTGTAACTTAACGCGTTAGTTTCGTGCGTAAGTAATCAGTAACTTCGTTATTTTTTTTAAAAAAAGTAATCCGTTATTTTAAGGAAAGGAAAATCCCGACTGCAGCCTGCTTTTTGTTCAGACAGTAGTCCTAGGTCTACTGTGCCACCTGCGGATGTATCAGCGGAGCCGAAGCTCTGTGATCGTAAAGTCAATGGCTGTGATGCGTCTGTGCCCTGCGCCCGACCCTGTGTGTGTGTGTGTGTGTGTGTGTGTGTGTTTTTCCGAACTCCCGGCAAGATAGCAGAGAGGACAGCGTTTGGTTTATGGAAGTACGCACATTATTTTCAATTTGTCAATGAAAAAGAAAAGAACATAACGGTAAAATGCACACTCTGCTTTGGTGAAAAGCTTCTGTCGACCGCCAAAAATTCTACCTCAAATTTAACGCTACGTTGTAATCACTACTTTGAAGAGTAAATGTAAGAGGACTGTGTTAAAGCGAATTTAGGCTTGTGACTGTGAGTGACACTTTAATAATAATTAGTTCGGCTATTAAGCGATTTGTCATTTGCCTGTGTGGCAGTGAAGGATTTAATTCGGTTTGTTATCATTTTTGTTTGACAGGCAGCTGTTAATTTCTGTTAGATCGTTGGCTGGCTGGTTGTTCATCATTTCTAAATGGATTTAAATCTGCAAGCCTGTTTAAGGTTGTGTTTACAACCTTAAAGCATACTTGTACTTTGATAACTGCATTATTTAAAGTTAAAGAAAAATCAGGAGTTATCTTGTGGTGCTCATAATATACAGTAGCCTAGGCTACCCGGGCTGGGTAACGTTAGGTGCGAATTTTGATTAATAATATGTTCTGTGATAATAAATAAATAAAACGCCATGTGGAATAGCCGATTGCTGACTGTCTATCCTGTTATTGTTATCCTGCAGTGTTAATTTAGTCGGATGACTGACGTTATTCATTGTCGGGAGTCACGACTTCTAGGTGCATTTAAAGGGGCCGGGGGCTATGTCTGTCGTGTGTCGTGTGTGAGCCGCTGCAAACGGCTTTTAATTTTTGGTAACGCATGAGTACTCTAACGCGTTACTTTTATGAATAGGTAACGCTGTATCATAACTGATTACTTTTAATTGATGGTAACGTTGTAACCTAACTAACTACTTTCCAAAGTAACTATACCCAACACTGTAAATCATCTAGCAATATCTAAGAGATAGAGATATTGTGGCCTCCTCAATGTTCAACAAAAGTTATTGTGTTAAAATTTGTCATGATTCTGCCCTCGTGTCCTTGATTTTTCCTAGTCTTGAGGCAGGATCATGGCAGACCCGTGTTTTGTGTTCAAGCACATGGCCTTGTCTTTGGGCCATGTGCTTGTGTTGTCTCATTCCCTTACTCCGCCCCCCTTGTTATCCTAGTCTTGTCGTGATTGTCCTATCTGTGCCACCTGTCGTGTCTTGATTAGTTCCCCTATTTAGATCTCCCAGTGTGCTCTGTCTTGCGTCGGTTCATTGTTCCACTCTGTGATTGTTCAACTTATGTGTTCCTACCGGTCAGCCTCCAGAGATATCTTGTCCTTGAAACCCCTCAAAGAAGTCTTTTGTCTAGCAGTGAGTGTTTGTTAGTAGTTAGTGTTCAGAGTCTTTGTTTACCTTGTTTATTGTGTTTTGTAGAATTATTTAGTGTCTACCCTAGCCCTTGTTTTCCCCCCGTGGGTTTTTGTTTTCCCTTTTTGTTAAATAAATCCTGTTTTTAGTTACTTCCTGTCTGCGCCTGAGTTCCTCCCTTGCCAAACCCCTGACAAAAATTATAATGTACATTTAAAAAATATATATACAATAAAAAATCAAAACGACTCAAAATAAAACACTTCAAAATAAATATTTTATTTGCTTACCTGCATGTCATGTGACCCTTAATCATAGAACCGTGAACATGTAAATATGTTGTTAAATTCCTGAAAATTTCAACTTAAAAACTATATTTTAGATCAAAGAGGTTCGGATTACAAAAGAGCATGTCAGAGTGAGTTACTATGTATATATAACAATACTGTTTTAATTTTCTCTCTTTTTTTTAAATACAGATTCATAATATCGACCATTCATGTTATCATCATAACATAAATCAATTATCAGCTTTTTGGTAATATACAGAATATCAAATTTTGTACCGTATTTTTCGGACTATAAGTCGCACCTGAGTATAAGTCGCATCAGTCCAAAAATACGTCATGATGCGGAAAAAAACATACATAAGTTGCACTGGACTATAAGTCGCATTTATTTAGAACCAAGAACCAAGAGAAAACATTACCGTCTACAGCCGCGAGAGGGCGCTATATGCTGCTCAGTGTAGACTACAGGAGCACTGAGCCGCACATAGCGCCCTCTCGCGGCTGTAGACGGTAATATTTTCTCTTGGTTCATTTCTCTCGGTTCATGTCAAATTAATTTTGACAAATAAGTCGCACTTGACTATAAGTCGCAGGACCAGCCAAACTATAAAAAAAAGTGCAACTTATAGTCCGGAAAATATGGTATATACCTATTGAAAGCACCATGAAATGGTTTGACAATCACAATTTCCCATGCAACATACTCTCTATGTCCAAATAGAGTGTGTGCAAAAAGCCATACAACAAATGATTAATATCTCCAAATAAGTAGAATTCATAAATTCATGAATACCTAGTAGACATGCTGCTTCCACTGAGATTCTGAAGTGCACCTCTGACCAACATTTTACAGTCGCAGAGGAGGTACATTTCAGAGAACAGCGGCTGACGTTGTATGTCACATGACAATGCCACCATGACAAATACAGATTATATTCATGCTATGCGCACGCATACTTATAGAACAAATGTTATTAACCATTCCTGAGTCACTGGGTCTTTATGCTTCAGTGTGAACATTTAACTAAGAACAATCAAAGTGCCTGCAGTTTATACACCTGCACTGTGCTTTCTATCACCCTGACTGTATTATTGATATCACATCTCCGGCAGTTAACCACCGACCACCCACTGTCTGTGTCTGTGTATGTGCGTCATGTTTCAGTGCTCATGCTGTCTCGAATCAAACACATGGATTCACATCAGAAGAAACGTCTGGCAGGGCTTATGTTTGTGGCATCATAGAGGGTTTGATGTCATTAATGAACTCAGATTCACACTGGTGTTTCTCTGCTCTCTGAGCTCCATTAGGTCATGAATGATAAATGGTATTGGCCTCACTGTTTCCTGCATACCTAAACATACAGTGGTATCCAGTAAAAATGAATAAGTGTGATTTCAGAAAACAGGATTTGCTTGTTAAAAAAACATTACGCTTGAGGAAACTGACAGAATCACATGGTGATAACATGAGACCCATGCGATGGCCTCACGTAAAGCAAAATACAACATGGACACAGTAAATTCCTTTCTTGCTATCGCAAACTAATCAAGACTGTAACCTTTGCTTAAAGTTAATGAACTCATCATCTAGCACTACTCAAAAGTGGCTCAATGGCCCAAGGCTAACCTTTTCACTACAAATTCACACTAATATTCATAGGCCCTTATGACGTTTTTAGTCATTTGTGAATAACCGAGTAAGGATAAGGCATAAGGACTTTTAAAAGTATGTTTTCCTCTCAATTTCTAAGATTTTATTAATTGACATGATTTTTTTCCAGGTCTAGAAATCACACTTTTGAAATTAAGTTACCACATATTATCCAGGTTTTTCAATACAGTGGGAATTAAAATATGAAATGTCTTGTTTTATAGTTGTTTAACATTTTGTCTTTATAATAAATTCACTGTAAGTCATCTTGAGAGCCCTCTGAAAGTTTGTCACTATGTCTTGTCTTTGTCGTTCATAGTTATGTATCAATACAGTAGAATGAAAGTATGAAAGTAACGCCTAAGAAAAAAGGCTGATGTAAACACTGCCAAACAACAGGGTACAGGGTATCCTGAAGATCAGCATGCAATATTTTACTGTAGGTCGCTTTGGTTTGAAATCATCTTTTAAGAACATAGTGTCAGAGAAAGTCTCTTTATTTTGTCTTTAATAAGTCTAACATGTCCACTTATCCAAAATCTCTGCTGAAACTTAACTGACAATGAAAAGATTAATGGAAACATTAATAGATTAGCTATTTTTAAATCAGAAAGTGGAGATAAGATGCATTAACTCAGAATCCTGTTTCTTTCAGACGGAAAGGCACTTTGTTAAACACCTTGATATACGAGATGTTTAAACACCATTCTGACAGAATTTGACTGTAATCTGGTGCACTGAACCTTCGACCGAGGATGAGAGGGTAAAAATCCCATCCATCCATCCAACCACCCACCCAAACACACACACAATGACCTAATGTTGGAGAGCTCTAACCTTCTTCTTGCTGCAGTATATCTGCCATTTCTTTTCTGCTGGTAAGGCAAACATGGCCTCTCTGTGCTTCTCTGTGAGGTCCAGCTCATCCTGAAATGATAGGGATAAAAAAAAGAGAGATTTTAGAACCTGGATATGGCAAAAATAAAAACTGTAAATCCCTAGAGACAGGGTCAATATCCAGCCACAAACCATTGATAACAGCATAAGGAAACCACAGAATGTTTTTTTGCAGCTTTCTCTTTACCCACAAGTGCTTCCACCAATCAGCAGAGAGGACACAGAGGAAATCGACAGAAAGAGAACAAAACGTCTGTGACAGCAGACAGAGTTAGTGGTGATTTGGACTGCAACTTTTGTAAGTGTAGATTTAATGTCTTTTATCTTTTTAGTGTGCATTAAATATTTCTATTAAAACTCTGTGATTATGCTGAAATCAGTAAATTTCCTCTTTCTGACCAATTCAGCATTCTGTGGAGTGCCTCAAATTCAATTCAAATGTATTACAGCTAGCTGGGAATTCCGCCCAAAACCATCTGTAAACTCTGAACGACTGATGACTGAACAATCAATGGCTTTGGCAACGAAAGGCCTACATATAAACTTTAGCCAATTGTAATTTCCTTTTGTTTTGTCCTTATAATAGCAGTTCACCTCAACAATCACTGTGTTGTGGTTCGTCCTCAAAGTGGGTGTGGGTTTCCACAGAGAAAGAACTGGTTTGTTTGTAAGCTGCTCTCGACATGGGAGTCCCATGCAAAGTGCAAACTGATGATTCAATAGTGAATTCCCACTTGTACGCATACACAAATGAAAATATTCATATTACAATGTATATGGGAGAGAAATCCATTCACTTAAGCAAACAACTAAATCAGTGTACAATCAGAAAGAATATTTTGTGACATGAGGGTGGTGTTCCCTTTCTAAATGTCCCTTTACAAAGCTCTCTGCTGTCCTCCAGAGACACTGCAAGATTTTTTTCCATAGCCTCCTATAGCCACTCTGTTGATTTAAATAAAATGCTAAGGCTTTTTTTGTTGTTGTTGTTGTTAATTTTATATTTGGGGTCTGTAAGATTTTTCGGAAATGTTTTTGCAAGAAAAACATTTTTTTTCTTTTTTTATTTGATCAAAATAAAGTTAAAATAGTAATACTGTATTGTGATTTATTACAATTTAACATAAAATTTGTCTATTTTAATATATTTTTAAATTAATTTTCAGCATCATTGGTCTAATCTCCAGTGTCACATGATCCTTCAGAAATCATTCTAATATATTATGATGATGCTGATTTGCTGCTCTAAAAACATTTCTTGGAATTATCAGTATTGAAAACAATGTGCTGCTTAATATTTCTGTGGAAACTATGATACATTTATGAATATAATGTTTATTATAAATGTCTTTACTATCCCTTTTGATCAATTATTGCATCCTTATTGTAGAATATTAATCATAATGAACCCAAACTTTTTTTTTACATAATATAAATCGTTCAATAAAGCTAGCAGTCTACTAAATGCAGATTTTCATGTGTTGGTTTCATTTAAGCATTAAAAACATGAAGGCTACTTTGTTTTGAGCATGCTGACCAATTTGTTTCCAACTGAACTGAACTAGCTAAATGAAAGAGAAATGTTTTGGGTTCGACCCAAATCCTATGAAAATCTTAGAGAAGATGAAAGTGGAAAAGTACATAGTTTCATCAGTCAAAGTTGATTGATTGTGAACTCTACCAACTGAACTGGATCACATTCAAGGAATAGATCCACCATCAACCTGCCCATTTCAGCAGCAGAACCTAATAAAGAGGCCTCTCAGCGTACATCTCTCACTGTAAATCACTGCATGTAACACTACACAGCGATCTGTCAGGCAGTTCTTGGTGACAGTGATGTCCCTGATGCTCCACAGGGAAAAGCTGCTGTTCCTCTTATCCGGCCTGGTGTCTCTTCCATCCCTTATCTTCCTGTGAATCCCCCAGCCTTTAGCGGAAACAAGCTGCACAGTCAGCACTAAGTCTAGACATCCCTGGCATATACGCATACAAAACAAATGTGTATAGTGTTTTGTTACAGTCAAGGACAGCCAGACTACAACCAGGATGTTCCATTCATGCAGAAAACCACACCTTGCCTTATCTGAACCCAACATGCCACATCAAGCTCCAGCATTTAGCTTCAGAGCAAACATTAAAGTCTAGGCTGTGTGCATCAATCCATCATTGCTCTACAACACTAAAGCAAACCTTTCAGCACTCATGAGGAAAACGTCCACTGTACAACATAAACTCTCTATTGTAGTCTGTACAGTAAGTGATGAAGCTGTCAAATCAACTCTTGATTAAATTAGATTTGAACTCTAATGGATAATACAGTTGGATACCTCAAATGACATCAATGGAAATAGTTGAAGTGTACAGTATTAACGAATACAGTATTAACTATGCCTTCATGCTTTATACAGATGTTAAAGTTATATTTCATTTGAAATCTCATTATTTATTCATCCTTATTTTGCTCCAAACTTTTTGGTTCTGTAGGACTCAAAAGGAGAAATTTGGTAGAATGTGCTGTTTACTCCTGACGTAAAGAGTATGCTCCGGTTGGCCACACTTTGATGGTCCTCACTGATGGCTTCACACAGTTGATGTGGGGTGAATACTTAGGGCTGAGAAACAAAAGCCCCTTTCACACTGCACGTCGGACCCGCAATATTTCCGGAACATTGCCGGGTCGCCTTCTGTGTGAAAGCAACCACGTCCCGGAATTGATTACCGAATCGAACCCGGGTCGGGGACCTAGTAACATTGCGGGGTTCGACCCGGGACGAGCACTGTGTAAACAAAAGCCAGATCTAATTCCGTATCGAAGTGATGACGCACGTTATCGCGCGAGTCTTTTACCGGCTGTTTTGAAGGAAGATCAACATTCGCGACGAAAACATATGTGCAAACTGTAATGAAGCAGAGATCAGTTAGTTCCTCACTTTCCGCGCTGATGCCGAGATCGTTCGCTTGCTTCAGTGAAAGTATAATGTGCCTAGCGTTCTCGACTCCTACATTACACGTCACACGCTGATGTCACGTGCCATTACAGGATCTTCAAGGGTTGTGTGTGAAAGCACGCACATATACCGGGTCATCACTGGCAGTGTGAAAGTGCCAAATCTAGCAACCCGGGAACAATTACAGGAACACTTTACCCCTGAATTTGCCGGAATGGCAGTGTGAAAGGGGCTAAAGAAAGGTGATCAGACTGTCCCTGGTGGGGGAGGGGGGTCGCGATGTAAGCTCCATCAATGTTTGTGTAAACATGATCCAAAGTTTTGTCTCCTCTAGTGTGGCAGGAAACATGATGATGTAATTTGGGGAGCACTGTCTTTAAGCTACAATACAAGCAGCCTCTGGGTGAGCAGTCTAATGTTTACTAGTGGCCTTATGCAGTTCGTTCATAGCAAGCTTGGCATTAGCATCTAGTGGAATATAAGATGCAGTTATAATGGTGGAAGTGAACTCCGGTGGCAGATAAAAATGTCTATACTTAACCATGAGAAACTCTAGGTTGGCTGAGCAGTGTCTTCCAACAATGCCAGAGTTTGTACACCAAGCTTTGTTAACATAAATGCACAATCTGCCGCCTCTGGTCTTGCCTGAGTCATCTGCTGACCTATCTGTCCGGAGCGTGTAGTGTCCGGCTAGCTCAATAGCATCCAATCCGTAATTCCATACAATTTTGATAGCTGTTACCATCAATATTCTTTTATAAGCATTTTGGAACATCAAATAAAAAAGCTGAATGGAAATGCCAAGATGTGCATAAAATCTTAAAATGTGCTTAAAATTTTTATGTGTACAAATGCAAGATAATATGACAGCATTTGTTATTGTTAGCTACAAGCTACTTAGGCTTTCCTGGTTGTACCAAGTCTCATTTGTATTAATTATAATTTGTGTTAGTTTCCCGGGAAGCAATTCTTTTGTTTTCTTGAACACAAGAAAGGATTTTTTTTTTAATGTTTTATGCAATGCGCTGATGTTTAAATAAAACATTTAATTAAATTAAATATGTGATGATTCTAATCGCTTGAGAAGCCAAACAAATCGCTATACAATTGGAGCAGGAGTTTCTATGAATGTATCTCTGAGGGGAACTGACTATCTTTAGAAAACTTTACGTGGTATTTTCTTTTCATCTTGCCTCTCAACAATGCACATTAAAGTAGTTTTTATAAGCACAGCTCAGCTTTGTTTACAGTGGTAACCCAGGAAACACTGTATCATTGCTGAGTGAATCTGTGTCTCATTCAGCTCACTTGTTGTTTAGTTCATATATGTTTTATGTAGTACAGATTCACAAAATGAAAGTCAGACCATTCTGTTCTTTCTTCAAATTTCCAAATTATCTAGAGTCTAATTTAGAGTAAAAACTACTCATGCTGCATGTATGCTGCATCTTTGTTTGGATCATGATTAAGATCCAGTGGTGGCCTCTAATTTTAAATGGAAAGAGCACAGACAAAGCCTTAGTTTGTTCATATTAAGATACTGTATTTATTTTATTTGTGTAACTTACACAACTGTATGCCACGTCTCTACATGTTTGATTTGGGGTTTGTTTTAAAATTTCAATTTAGTTTTGTTATATTTCAGTTTCACAAAGAAAATGAAGAAAAAGCCTTATAAAATTACACCTTTTCATTTACTGTATGTGATCAATATCATTTTGTTAAAAAAAAAAAAAAAACGTGAGAAAATCGAATTGTGAAATCAAAATCGAATTGTGAAATCAAAATCGTTAATCGGATCGTGAGTTGAGTGAATCGTCACATCCTTACATAATGCATAAATCATGTTAACAACTTTTGTGATATTTTTATGGTCTTTCTATGCCTACATGTATTGTAATTGTATAATAAAGAACAACCAGTAGCCTACATTTTTTATCTACAATTTTTTTTATGAAGGTTTGGAAAAAAATGAGGGTGAGTAGATAATGACAGAATTACAATTTATGGGTGAACCATCCCTTTAAATCGATGCCATTAAAGGATTAACTGTAATAATTTTTGGTTGAGTCTCAAATGTTCTATCTGGGGCCAGTAACACACAAATAATTCTAATTCTATGAAAAAAGACATCATGGCTAAATCACATGGAAACTCCCTTCATGTAGCTCATTGTTTTCATTTAATCCTGAAAAGCCCCTTTGTTCTGAGCATATTTTTGTAATTCTAATGTGCTCAGTGTGCTGAATATGATGAATTTGTAAAAAGACTGCGCCAAACTCTGACATTAAGCTACATTTGCATAATAACCTCCAAATAAACACAATAAATGTCAGCTACAGTTTTTCAAATAATTACCCAGGTATCTTCTACAAAATGAGTATATAACTTTTCTTGAAAAACAACGTGTGAATAAGCAGGCAGGTTGCCAGTTACGCAACACTCGTTTACAAACTCAACATAATTTGCTAGAACAGCACGTGCTGAGAGCATGAAATCTTCCTGTGAGGGCTGTGAAAAGAGAGCAACTGCTGCTGCTTTGTGCTGTAAGTCAATTCAGACCCAAGTACAGGGAAAGAGAGGTTAAGAGCAGGTCAGACCAAAAACAAGCAATTGCTCTGCAGTGCAGTCTAACACACAAGGCCACTCAATGGGACCCATTGATGTGCAAAGTGGAAGCTGGCAGAGATGAAGGAGTAAAAGAGGAGAGAGGCAGAGACTGAGAGAGGCAGAGACTGCAGCACGCCTCTGCTGCGATTTCTATTCAAGCAAGGATTAAAGACAACACATTTGATGGATCAATTACAGCGCTTTAATTACACTTAATCAGAGCGCAAACAAGGAGTGTCTGAGTATATGGAAAATTATGGTTTGATTCATTAATTAACTCTGTAATCAACAAATCAAAATATTAGTGTGGTGATAACCAGAGCTGGTAAATAAAATAAAATAAAATAATGTGTGAGGTCAATAAGACTTTTTTTTAACAAAATAAAATATTATTTGTAATCAGCAACACGGCATAACATTTGCCTAAAAATTACAGCAAACACATTCATAATGTTACCAAAGATTTCTATTACAAATAAATGTTGTTTTTCAAATTTCTTTTCATTACACAATCTTGAAAAAAAAAACAGTTTTACTGCTTCCACAATAAATTACATTTAAAAAATAATAGACATAAAACTGTGCAGAAATGTTAAGCGTTGGCACCTACCACCAGCTCTGAGAACATGGCGTCCAGCTCGTCATAGCTGGGGAGGGGCAGTGCGGGCTCCATGGCCTGCAGGGCAAAGTCCTCCCGCAGACGGTAGGTGATCTCTGGGTGGTCACTGCTCTGAAAGCAGCAAAAGAAGAAGGACATGCCATGGCCTCCGCCTCCGCGTTTCCGTGGTGCCATGGCTCCTTCGGAGTGGGGACTCAAGGGATGATGGGAATGAGAGAGTGGTGGTCCTCCCCCAGCTGAGGGCTACGCTTGGGTCACTCAGCCCTGTGAAAAAACATAAAAAGAAACTTTTGTCAAGACATGACATCATTTCTCAGGATAAAGACTTTCATCAGCCTTGATAAAGTCCAGGCAACAACCTGAGGATCTAACAGTTCTGCTTCATCTAAAACTCTAAATCAAGACTTCAACCCAGTACAACTCTACTAGGCCTAGGCAACACCACAAGTAGTCACATAACGTGCATGTAATCATCAGATTGGCTCATTCCAACTAACCACATCACAGGAGTGACTATGGACCACAATGCATCTCTTCCTACATAGCATTACAGAGGCTGTGCAAATTAACACATCCACATGTGTCGGGCCACATCTATATTTAGGACAATAGAAAGAAATTCTGGGTTCCAGTGACCACAAACAAAAATAAAACGCCTTTTATTCCAAATAAGATCCAAATATGAAAATTGAGAAGACAAAGACCGCAGGTTAAGTCACTTGATTGGGTCAATGACAAATAATTAGGGATGCACCGAAATTTCGGCCACCGAAAATTTTCGGCCGAAAATGGCTTTTTCGGTTTTCGGCCGATAGACTTTTATCACCGAAACAACACGGCCGAAATGTTGTGATGACGCAAACAGAAACCGCGACCTGCACGTGGACCTGCATAGCGCAGACCACGAGCTCCATGCGACATTCACTTAACACCAGTGAGAACACACTCTTTTCTTATTCACTTCGCGAATGTGCTTGATCCGCGTTATAAAACCATTACTTGGATGCGGAAATAAGGCAGCGCGCATATAATTGGCATAATTTCTTTCGGTGTTTCGGTTTCGGTTTTCGGCCTTGGTTTTCTCTTTTTCGGTTTTCGGTATCGGCCAAGAATTTTCATTTCGGTGCATCCCTACAAATAAGTCACAATAAACATGTTTACAATAAATAAATTAAATCATAAAAAAAACACCTGCCAATATCTTTGTAATTTTATGTAATTTTTGTATTGTTTCATGACATTTATTATTATTATAATATATTAAATTTTTACAATTGTTGTCTAAAAATATAAATGAACAAAGCCAAATTATTTAGGTTTTCTTTTTACATCGTAAATTATTTTTAAATGTCATTTTATTTTTCATTATAACTATTTTAATTAGTGATCGACCGATGTATCGGTTTACCGATATTTTTCCCGATATTTAAGCATTTTTCCATAATCGGGTATCGGTTTTGTAATATCGGATTCGCCGATTTACGGCGCCATCTTGTGGCCGTTTTGAGATTTCCGCCATTGCCAGTGTTGCCAACTTAGCGGATTTGTCGCTAGATTTAGCGACTTTTCAAACCCCCATAGCGACTTTTTTCCAAAAAAGCGACTAGCGACAAATCTAGCGACTTTTTTTTGACAGACCTTATTTATTCTCTGAGACTCTCCAGTACTGCCGAACGAGCACAAGCGCTCGCGCTCTCTCTCTCTCTCTCTCTCTCTCTCTCTCTCTCTCTCTCTCTCTCTCCCCCCCCCACAGGCAGCGCGCGCACACGCATCTCTATCTGCCCTGTTCAGCGAGCAGAGAGGAGCAGCACTTTCAGTTAAAAAAAGATATTCTGTTGCTTCAAACTCTATTTTACATACAAGTACAGTCGAAATCACAGTTCAACCATTGTCTTAATCCTATGTGTATGTTATTTCATAGTCGTGAATAGGATTTTAGTGCACAGATTAACATCTTTGAGAGCTGGTATGTAGTCTTAATGGACCGCGTTTCAGTCATTATAATATTAATTCCGTTGTCTGACAACAGAAACATTAAAATATAATAATAAAAAACGTTTTATTGAGAATTTTTGCAGCATTAAAATGCAGTACATGAGCACAGAAAGGGCGAGATAATATGACGCACCTACGTCATGAATATGGTAATTACCATATGACGTCATCTAGCGACATTTAGCGACTTTTCAGGCAGGGTTTAGCTACTTTCCATTGAAAGAAGTTGGCAACACTGGCCATTGCAGCCCGGGCGTCTGAGGTGATCAGTCAACAACAACTCAGTGCACAGGTAAAGTATATGTTCTACTTGGTTTGCTTTAATTAATCAACTTTATTTAACATAACAGACATGCACAAATGAGATCTGAGACATAAATTCCTGATATAGTTAATTTATGCAGCTTGTTTCTAAACAATTGAGACGAACTCATCGAGTTACGTAGTGTTCGTCATGTCCTGCTCCAATAAAGACGTATCTTTAAATGAATTAAATAAAACAGACATGAATGAGTGCATGTTGAAAATAAAAAAAAATGTTTTTTTTATTCTTTTATTATGAGTTTTATGTTCTGTCGCTGTTATTCTGTTGTACTGCGGAGCTTCTGTCACGAAAACAAATTCCTCGTACGCTATGTGTAAACATACCTGGCAATAAAGCTCATTCTGATTCTGATTCTGATTCTGAAAAGCGCTGAATTTAATTCTCTATCTGTTGTATTTGCTCACCATTAGTCTAGAAGAGAAAGTTTGTTCATATTGCTTAGCAACTGACGGATGATCTGGAGGCTTAAGCACGGCCACTGAATGAAACTTTTGACAAGATTATCTTGTTTAAACACCCTAGATTATATTTTAATTTACTACATAACAATTATTTCGCTAATACACATATAAATATAGCCTACCGCTTTGTGGAAATTAATTATTTATTATCTCCATGCGCGATCGCGGTTGATTAAGTTATAATCAAACAGCACTTTGTCAGTTGGCATTTCATGATTAAACATTAGATTAAATTTAGATCATAAAATGCCAACTGACAAGTGCTGTTTAACTTTATATAGTCTCGGGAAAAAAAGTTCGTTCATATTGCTCAGCACCTGACTGGGTTGATGATCAGGAAGCCTCAAGCAATGTATGGAGTGAGTTTTGGTTCTTTATTACATGCGAGAAAATAAAAGATCTGAGAGAAAAAAAAAAGTTTGAGAGAAAAAGTTATCACACTGATAGCAAAAAAACATTTCATGAGAGAAAAAAGAATATTTGAGAGAAAAAGTTTTCATGCCAATAGCAAAAAATAATAATATTTGAGACTAAAAAAAGTTTTGAGAGAAAGTATTTTCTCATAGAACATAAAAAAATATACATTTGAAATTTTTAAAATTATTTCTGAGAAAAAAAATCTCTCTCAAAATACTTTGAAAAAAACTCTCAAATATATATGTTTTGCTATCAGTGTGAAAATATTTTCTCTAAAAAAAAAAAGTGTTTCTCTCGAAACGCTTTTCTTTGCTCTTGATGCAATTTCTTGCTCTCGTGTCAGGATTTTGCTTTCACTGTGAGAATTGTGTCATGGGCGGGGCCACGTTCCTATTGGCCAGTCGGGTGAGCATCGTCTTGTCTTGGGAGTCGAACTGAATCATTACACCACTGTTCGGTTCACCTGCATAGATGCCGCCTCTGCCTTATGGATAGTTAAGTTGAGCACGGACATATGACACTCCAATGTTTGGGTAAGATGATGACACACAGCTGGCTGAGCAAGTTCAGAATCACTGAAGATTAAACATTAAAAAATAGCACTCATATTCATGAATGAACGTGTATTATATTATTTGCTTGCTAATCGCTAGTAAAGCTAACCAGCCATCATGCTAGGTAAACTTGCAAACTCACCTGGTTTATACTATGTTTAAATCAAATGCCAAATTAATGTTTTGATTTAGATAGTTTCACGCCTTATTTAGTGAGTAGTGAGCTAGTTTCTACCTTTGCACTTGCTAGCCTCAAAGCACCTGAAGAGTAACTGCTTGTTCTTACAACCTCCCGCACAACTTTCAACTAACGTTAGTATGCATGGAAGGTGGCAACCCTACTACTAGCTAACGTTAGACAGTGATTGACATACCGTTTGAAAGATTTAAAAGAAAAAATAATTACCATGACAGTACAGGCACAAACATATTTGTGGGTTGCTAATGTAAGAGTTAGTCCTAGACCTGCAATTTACCTTGTCAGCTCTAGACCTCAGCTAGATGGTAAAAAATATTTAGAATAAGCCCCGTGTAGCTGAGTTTGCGAGCTATACATGCAGTGTAGCTAAACATGTGCAACAACCATACAAAGACTATTTTAAACAAAACTAGGTGGGACACTTTCAAACGGTATATCAATCACTGCTCACTACTCACTAAATAAGGCGTGAAACTATCTAAATCAAAACATTAATTTGGCATTTGATTTAAACATAGTATAAACCAGGTGAGTTTGCAAGTTTACCTAGCATGATGGCTGGTTAGCTTTACTAGCAATTAGCAAGCACATAATATAATACACATTCATTCATGAAAATTAGTGCTATTTTTTAATGTTTAATCTTCAGTAATACTGAACTTGCTCAGCCAGCTGTGTGTCATCATCTTAGCCAAACATTGGAGTGTCTGTGCTCAACTTAACTAGCCATAAGGCAGAGGCGGCATCTATGCAGGTGAACCGAACAATGGTGTTATGAATCAGTTCGACTCCCAAGACAAGACGATGCTCACCCGACTGGCCAATAGGAACGTGGCCCCGCCCATGACACAATTCTCACAGTGAAAGCAAAATCCTGACACGAGAGCAAGAAATTGCATCAAGAGCAAAGAAAAGCGTTTCGAGAGAAACACTTTTTTTTTTTTTGAGAAAATATTTTCACACTGATAGCAAAAAATATATATTTGAGAGTTTTTTTCAAAGTATTTTGAGAGAGATTTTTTTTCTCAGAAATAATTTTTAAAATTTCAAATGTATATTTTTTATATTCTATGAGAAAATACTTTCTCTCAAAACTTTTTTTAGTCTCAAATATTATTATTTTTTGCTATTGGCATGAAAACTTTTTCTCTCAAATATTCTTTTTTCTCTCATGAAATGTTTTTTTGCTATCAGTGTGATAACTTTTTCTCTCAAACTTTTTTTTTTCTCTCAGATCTTTTATTTTCTCGCATGTAATAAAGACACATTTCTAACTCCATACAATGCCACTGAATGAAACTTTTGACAAGATTATCTTGTTTAAACACACTAGATTATATTATCATTTACTACATAACAATTATTTCGCTAATACACATATACATATACCGCTTTGTGGAAATTAATTATTTATTATCTCCATGCGCGATCGCGGTTGATTAAATTATAGTCAAACAGCACTTTGTCAGTTGGCATTTCATGATCTAACGTTAGATTGAATCTAGATCATAAAATGCCAACTGACAAGTGCTGTTTAATTTTATATAGTCTCGGGATAAAAGTTCGTTCATATTGCTCAGCACCTGACTGGGTTGATGATCAGGAAGCATCAAGCACGGCCACTGCATGACATTTTTGAAGGAAGCAGGCTTACAGGGCAGAATGCTGAAAGACTCTGTTTTCTACACTAAAACCTAGTTCTGCTTAACTGGGAGTATTAAGTTACACTACTAAATAGCTATGCACTCCTAAATAGCCCTCCCGCCCCCACCAATATGTTAGAATCATTTTTGTGCTTTATTTTTTTACCCGTTTTTATTTTTTTACCTCATCAAAGCTTTTATTTTAAAACAAAGACACTTGCACTTGCACAGTGCACTTAAATTTTTTGGACTCAGACCCCTCTATTTATTTGTGTATAAATATAAAGTTTTTTTTGTATGCAAGGAAGGAGTGATTGTTATAAATAAAATGTTTTTTTTTCAGCTCATTTGTGTTGTAATAATTGTCAGAAACAGAAGTATAACAGTAAATAAATATCGGTTCTGCATATCGGTTATCGGGTACATAAACATGCAAATAATCGGTATCGGTATCGGTTATAAAAAATCAATATCGGTCGATCACTAATTTTAATTGTATTTTTCAATTAGTTTTTTCACCCCTATTATGTTGCATCAGCCTGACATTTTTGACTTTATGCCACCATAAAATAAAATGTATTTTAATTCACAACAGATAAACATATTGCCATATAATAACCTCAATAATCCAAGAGTAGCCTCTTATGTTTGACACACTTTCCCAAAATAAACAACTGGTGTAAGAATGTATAACAAATTTCACTGTGTAGAAACATACGCCACTCAAGCCCTGCAGCAGAAGGTGCATCAGCTGTCTTTACAGCTTTGCATTTGGGTGTGGAACCACAAACAAATAACACATGGTCGGACTCAGAGCAATGAACACCACGGTCACTGAATCTACAAAACCAGCCAGATTCTCTGCCTTAGAGAGACGTACAGACATGCAGGTGTGAGCAAACACCTGTGAGGCATTTCAGCGCTGAAAAAGTGGAAAAACCGTTTGCCCTGTGGGCCACAGTAGATGATTCTGATCACAGATGGCTGCCCTGAGGTCACTAAGAAACACACTGTGGGAAAATGTCCAAGACTTCCCGATAAAACCCTGACAGAAGAAGATTGAGGATTATTCTAGGAAAAAATAAAGAATGTGGAACTTAAGAGAAAAAACAAAGTGTATGAGAGAAAGTGTTTTCAAATTATGTAGGTGGAGATGTAGACATTCCTAGCCAAGTCTCCTCTTGAGTGGGTGAGTCTGGCACCGATGCCCCTTCACAGCCTGTCGGTCACCAATATTGGCACAGCTGGAGTACAGCTGAATGAAATAACCCTCCACAAATCCATTGCCACAGTGGAATTCCCAGCTGCCCCTCCCTGAAATTAGAGTCAGCCTAATCCAGACTGCAACTGTAGACTTCAAACAGGCTTTGTACGTAGAATGTTTCATCCTTAGGATAACAACCAAAGCAGCCTTGGTGAGCACAAGAGACTTCTTTCAATCTCACCAACCCAAATCAACATCATCAAGATTTTAATAATCCAGCTGAGTCGTTACTCGCCTCACCCAGCAGTCAGCGTCTGGTTGCACTTACTGACATCCTGCATACCGACAGGAGAGATCTGGTTGGGTGAACTCTGAGATCATCCCTCAGTCCACGAAAGATCACGAGTCACCACGCATTACTTCCCTACTGTGGTGAACATCAAAACACGTGCCCTGTGAAAGTGATCTGTGGCCTTGCAGTACAGTGAGACTGGACTCCTTTAACCTGCAGTGAGGAAATGCTACACCACTGCTGCACACCAACAACACTCACTCTGGCTGACTACAAGCTGATAATAAAATAACCTTTAACAGCATTAGACCAGAAGGTTAGCATCAAGAGACTTTGACTTGAGAGTAATCAGTGTCTCTGTTATGAGGAATGCCACTTATTGACATACAGTAGTTGGTTCACACAAAAAAAAGTTTTAAACAGCAAAAATATTTAAACATGCATTAAAAGATTGTTTAATTGATTCCTGAGTTGTTTAACTGATTTTTTCTTAATATCATTTTTTATATGAATTAATATTATTGTTATTTTAATTAAGCAAATTTTTCGTACCGCGTTTTTTTCTTTTCTTTTAAGCAGAAATCTAATGAAGATTGTGTGTATTTTTGGCTTGTTTGTTCGTTGCTTTTAAGATATTACTGAAGAAATTCGAAAATAAAAATAAAATAAATGTTATGAAATGTCATTGCATTGAATAGTTTTCATTCAAAATATTTTACTATTATGAAAAAAATTATACTTTTACTGGAAAACAGGATTTTCTGTTAGATTAAGATTTTTTTTTAACCTCCAAAATCTGTAAAATAGCCAACATTCCTTTTGAAATTCCACTCTGTGCCAAACTCTGAGGGTCTGTGTTTACTGTAAGTTAGCATGGATGGTGTGGTTTTGGACTTTGCTTCAGATTTGGCCAATCCGGCCTGTCTTTGGGTTTTGTTTTTTTCCAATGTCTTGCCCAGTTTTTGGAAATCTGTGCTGTGGTTTATTCCAAAGCGGTGTTTGGAGAGCTGCATTGCAAGTGGCCCTGACCAGAGAAAGGGAGTTATGGCTGGAACGGCAACAGTAAGAGATGATGAAATGAATAAGGATTCCTCCACTGCACATACAAATTACCTCCATTTTCACGAAAGGGGAATAAACAACTGTTACAAAGTCTGACATTCTCACGTCGTCAGACACAAATACTGTACAAGTGTCAGTCAGTCAAAAATCAATTAAATAAAACTATCTTTTCATTAAAAACAAAAATACACTATTTATTAAAATGTAGCTAAAATAATCAGTATTTCTGTTTTGTATTTCAGAAAAAATTTAATAGGATAAATAAAAAATCAATTCAACTGATAAACATTTGTAATGTATATGATAATAAGGCTCATTTTCAGAGAATATGCCATGAATATGAGTGCATTATATATATATATAGATTTTTAAATAAATGTTTTTAAATATATAATATTTAGATTTTTTACTGGAAAAGAAGAAAAGAATACTAGTTAAGAAGTGTTTAATGCAGTATTAGAACTAATACTGCATACTGCATTTAATTAACCAGTATTAGAACTAACAGAAACAATCACTTGTTGAAACGTATGTGCTTTTTTAAAATATCAGATTACTGCAAACACAGAACTAAACAGCAAAACGTTTCACTATGCAGTTATGTAACCTAAAGGCTATAACCTGTACTCAAACATCCTAATATGATTCCATTACTGTTTATTTACAAGTATGTATAAGGAGCCTACATTTTGATCTAAATCTAAAATCTATATCATTAAGTAGCAGTGAGGTGAGAACTGCAAATAAACCAACCTCTCAAAAAATGTCCATTATGTTCTGTCAGAAAAAAAGAGATAATTTTTAGTGTTAACATGATATTTTAATTCACTCACAGTTTTATTGCATTCACATATTGCCATTTAACAAACCATATTTTAAACTGAAACCAACTATGTGGATGACTTGTGACTTGATGACACACAATATATAATCTCTTATAATCTTTCTTCCTATTCAGCTGACACAACAGAGGTGGTCATGTGACCCGACTGCTTTGCATAGAGCAAAAAACAAACCCCGCTCCACCACGTGACTGCCGTAGGGGTTGCCATTTAATCTTTTACAGACAGATTATGATTAAGCAAAATTTAATTTATGCTGATCCAAAACACTCTGACGAAGGCTGTACATTATGTGCCTGCAACATTAGAGGGAATGCAGTGGGGTCAAGAGTTTACTGTAAATCACTTCCTTGTTATTTCCATAGAAGTGCAAGGTATGCTTAGCTGGAAGACACATGAGCAGGAACAAAAAGTCTTAAGTGTTTAAGGAGACACATTTAAGACTTCAAAAAAATTACTACCGGGAGAATTAGAAATGGTCAGCGGACTGTAATTGTTTCATTTAATAAACCTTAAAACTCAGAACTCAAAAAGAAATACGATAAAAATCTAATTATCTTGAGACTACATTCTTTAAACATTAACCCTATTGTTTACAGTTTCCAACAACATAACAACATAACAAATGAACAACCAGAAAGATGAGTCCAAAGAAGATAAACAGGAAGGCGGTGAAGAATCTAGCTAAAAGTAGTGACACTATCACTTGATTATTTTGAATAGAGCATAGTGTTACTGTCATAGTAACGAAAATGGTAACTTTTCCGGTAACAGATTTACTTTTGTCACGTCAGGTGGATCACCATTTTTTTCATTCACAGTCTATTTCACAAACAGCAGAGCTAAGCACAGCTATGGTAATATAATAGAGTGCAGAAGACCAGAGCAAAGACTACATCCCATGAAGCACGAAGAACCCTTAAACTATTGATTTCATTATACTTTGAGAGTATACGGAGACTAACTCAACATCATGCAGCAAAGTTATTTCTGTGCAATTTCCTTATCCCGATTCTCTGATTGGTGAAGAATTCTCTGCAGAATCGAGCAGGAACTCAGCTGTTGAATACGATTATATAAGTTGAAACAATGCAGGCTGGTGGCTTCAACAAAAGCATATGCCATTGATCTTGTAGCTCACATTAGGTCTGTCTTTAAAGATTTAAAATCAGTTACCATATGGCGAAAATTAACAGTACCTCTAGAACCCAACTGATGCACTCTGTACGGTTTCACAGTGGCTTCCCTAACTCTTGACAACACTGTCCATCGAAGGAAGTAAAAGCATTTCAGAAGTACTTAAATTACTAACCTTACAAATATATATTATATATACATATACATCATCGAAAAGCACATTTTTGGTGGCAAAAATGTACGAGGAGAAAGCACAGTTACTAAGCATTTTCGGCTACTAACACCTTTCATTTGTTTCAATAAAAATGGAGAGGGGTACTGTTGAATGATTTATACAAAGGAGTTTAGTGTAGACTGCTACTGTAAGCCCACTGGTGTTCATATCAATACAGTGACTGCATTAATCTTCCAACTCACTCACCTCTGACCCTGCTGAGATTTTATCTTCTCTGTGGGCCTGTCCTGACAGGCCACATTCCGCACATAGCCAGCTGAGCTCTGCACAACCCTTCTGCCAGCTCACCACACATCCTCCTGTCACTCTTCCTGTGTCCTCTGGGCACTAATGGTAATTAGGTTCGAATATGAATTTGAATTCAACACCCATTTGACTGCTTCTGTTGTTTTAGTGTCATAGAAACAGTCCATCTTCCTTGAAAAACACAATGCTAAAGATTTTCAAACCACATGTGCAAGTAGTGAGTAACTACAACAGCACTGACAGTGAATCGAAGTTATAAAATGGTTATCAGGTGTGGCCATTGACTATTTTCTCTAATTCACATTATATTTCATGTATACGCTGAATAGAATGTGCTGTTTGTGTGCCTTTTACGTATTTCATTACATACTGCTGTATGTATTGTGACTCAGCTTTAGGGCTGGAGAATAATTCAATATCAATATCAATTTTTTTTTCAACAACGGTGATTTGATTTTTAAACACACTTCTGATATTTCAATATACAGTGTTTCTCATACATTGTTTTATTTTTGGCGGCCTGCCACAATATCATCACCGACTGCCACAAATTGATTTTCCAAAAGGCTTACTCAGAAGGCGGGGCTTCGTTCGATAGAGGCTGTGTTGTCAGCTGTATGATATTTATTGCATTTGTAAGATCATTTTGACCCCTATATGATGTACGATCAATAAAATAAAATAAAAAAAACTTCTTTATCAAAACAAAGCCACGAAACACACCTGCATTCAAAGGGTGGAGATGCCCTGACATTTTGTGTCTGGTGTTAGTTTGTAAATCAAGATAAACATCATTCCAGTCAGTCAGGTCATCAAAATAAGAGAGATATGAAAGAAAAAGTTAATAGACAGGAATAAGAGCCATGTGTCAGGATATAGTTGCATTGACTTTACCCCATGAGAAAAGCCTGTACAAAACAAGGCCAGTTCTGTCTTACCATTTCAGCCTTCTATTTTCTCTCTCTCCATCCATCTTTCCATTTCTCTTCTCAGCTTCTACTCAGCAAAAACTAAGTGCACTTAATCAGATAACTTGGCTGGAGTGATGCACGGATTAGATAGGGAAGACTTTATATTATACATGTAGAATTCAAAAAAGGAAAAGGCTTTAAACTGCATAACAAGCATCAACATATACAAGCCATTATATTTTACTGTAATATACAGTATGGTGGACTTTCTGTGAAAAAAATTATCTGGCTGTGTTCTCTTTTGTGTATTTAACCCACAAAGAATAAGTCAGTCTTTTATATAGCTTTATAAGTAACAGGCAAACCATTAAGCAAAAAATAAATGCAATGATAAGTGATCCTCAAATTAGCAGGTTAACAGCAGCATGCACAGTCAAGTGAAATAAATACCTCTTTTGGGCTAGTTTCATAAAGCACCATAAGAGCTATGGAAACATAACAAACCAAGACAAGCTTTCAATGATTACACTGAAAATCCAGTTAAAGCAGAATAAGCTCTTATAATCCTGAAACAGAGTCTGCAACAATTTATAGTTATGTTTTTATGAAATGAAATAAAAAAGCACTAGTAAATAAATATTAACTACACACTGCCAAAATTGCTGCAGTGCAAGTTACAATCCCTAGTGTCCAACAATGTCTGTAACAATTTACAGTTTAAAATAAAATAAAATAAAACCACTGTCACAACTGCCTCAGTGCCACAGTGGCAGTCAAAGCAGAAAACTGTAAGTTCAACCACTAGTCCTACAGCATTTGCCATAATTGACATCCCTTTAAAAAAATAATAATAATTAAATAACTCTGTGGTTAGTTCATACTGGTTGCCTGGATTTTGTACGACTTCATTGAATGTAGAGTCAAAAGGAGCGTTTCTGGGGTGAAAATTCATTATTCAAAAATAATAATGGACGTGTCCCAAATGACAACATTACCTAACAGGCTACAGTCTATTAACAGTCTACCCTTGATGCCTAGTTGATAAAACCAGCTTTTATGGTCAATAAATACTGATAACACACAAAAACTCTCACCTAAAAGAAATACAGTCTAGCCTAGCCTAGCCTAGCCTAAAAACTGTAAAATAATGGAAGTGTCCAAATATCAATGTCAGTCCTCACTGTCCTTCAAATCTACACTTTGATGCAAGGATTGTTGAGTAATATTCCACCGTGAAGTAGTCGTCAACCGATATTGTTTTTTTTTTTTTTTTTTGACAGCCGATGCCGATATCTTGGAAAGCAGAGGGGCTATAGCCGATATAAAGCCAATATAATAGTTTTCTTTATTCATATTTAAGAAAATTTGAATCACTTGACAACAGATAAACAAATACATTTTTACTTTAGATGACAAAGTATTTTTCACAAATAAATAAATGTTTAATAAAAATAAGAAAGTAAACACTGTAACAAACAGGGTACTCAGTATTTTAGGAAGTTTGTGTGTATTAGGAATCATATTTTTCAAATAAAGCCAGGGTAACAATCATTTTTCACATACAGCACACAGTGAGGGCAAATGCATAAAGCGCAGCATAATTTGAAATCAGGAGTTTAAAGTTTAAAGCATTTAATTCACAGGGCCAGACGCAGAGAACACGTGATCATGCTGGATAAAAATGCACACTTCACAAGATCTCACAGCTGGATTTGACTAAGTGTGCAAGGTTTGTGAAATTAAATGTTCATTAGTCATTCAAAGATTTGTTTAAATTATATAAATGCGTACTTGCAAATGAGAAAGTATTATAACTTTCACCTTTCTATAACTAATAATATAAAAGCAATCGTTTAATACTTTCTGTATACATTAATTTATTAATTCCTTTGTTTAACCGCTCTATCTGATTATTAGCAGACTACTATCCGTATTAAACAGAACTGATAACTATGACAGCGAACAAGAGAGAGAATGCTCTCAGCGCCATCAAAATATAAGTCCACATCAGCCAAGCAGAAAAACGTATCGGGCGATGCCGATATTTTTTCATGAAGTAAGTTTTTCTGAAAAATACCAAATATCGTATATCCTTGGCGAAATATTGGTCGACCACTACTCTGAAGTCCACAAAGTTAACAAAAGGTTTAAAAGGTGCACACTTCAGAAACTTAGAGGGGGGGTGAAATGCTATTTCATGCATACTGAGTTTTTTACACTGTTAAAGAGTTGGATTCCCATGCTAAACATGGACAAAGTTTCAAAAATTAAGTTGTATGTTTGAAGGAGTATTTCTGTTCCAAAAATACTCCTTCCGGTTTGTCACAAGTTTCGGAAAGTTTTTTTCGAGTATGGCTCTGTATGACGTTAGATGGAGCAGAATTTCCTTATATGGGTCCTGAGGGCACGTCTGCCGGAAGAGCGCGCGCTCCCGTATAGCAGAGCACTGAGAGCACAACAGACTTCACTGATCAGAGCGAGAGCGTCGCGGAATGTCACAAAAGAAGTGTGTTTTTGGTTGCCAGGGCAAGACAACCCTGCACAGATTACCAAAGAAAAAACAGCATTAAGGGACCAGTGGATGGAGTTTATTTTTACAGAGCATCAACGGAGCTGTGCAAGTGTTTGTGTTTGTTCCCTGCATTTCGAAGATGCTTGTTTTACAAACAAGGCCCAGTTTGACACCGGATTTGCACATCGTTTATTTCTTAAGGATAATGCAGTCGCAACGAAAAAGGGTCACGATCGTGTGTTGGAACCACAGGCGGTGAGTAAAACTGCTTCAAATATCTCTGTGTTGTTAACTTAGCTATCGGCGCGTAAGCACATCAAGTAAACAACATGCGATGTTGTCATCAAACTGCACTTTCCACATGTACAGCTTAAAAAAAAAAAAAAAAAGGACAAAGTGGAACTTTCCAAACCCGCTAAGCAAATATATACAGTTTCAGTACATACCACATAGAGACGTCGTTGCTGATGCTGCTCTTGTTAAATTTCAGCCTCTGGATCTGATTCTGGATCATAAATATACGCTGAATCTGACTTTTAGTCATGGTTTGTTTTGGATGATGGTTTTTTCCTCACGGTAATGTCACAGCTTCCAAACGCTCTCAACGCAAAAGCCTACCGGCGATCGTGATTCTTTAGCTCCGCCCACACGTCACGCCTCCAGCCGGTCGTGTTTTTCCGGGAAAATCAGTACAGACTATCTTTCTCTTATGAATATAATACACCTAAAGACTTTTTGGAGTTATGAAGGATGCAGTACTACTCTATAGGTACTCAAGATTAACAGGATATTGAGTGAAAATGAGCATTTCACCCCCCCTTTAAAATGACAAACACAACCGTCAACAGTCTTAACCACAAGGACAGTCCACATCAATTGTGTCATTTGGGATGGGGTCAAAGTTTCTCTGCCCAGCACAGATTTCACACACCGATGTAGTTGCACTTAAAATAGTTTCTTAAAATCAGCATTGTGGAGAACAACACTAGGGAAGCATTGAGTGCTCCCCTGAATGAGGAATTGTCTACCTGGAGAGTGAGATATAGACTGAAGCTTTCAAAAGAGGTGTTGAATAACACTACGATTGTGAGAAAAGCCCTTCATTAATCATGACGGTGGTGGTCACTATCAAGCTAATGGCTGTCTCCCCCTCATGTTTTAAGGAATACAGTACAGAAGACTGTGTTCACGGCATGGGCCAGGCAGGGATTCTTACAATGTGAACCAAAAGCTGGGGTTCAGATTCCACACTCCCTCCTGTCAGAGGTAAGTAAGAAGGAAAAACGGGAGGAGTAGATAAAGAGATTTGAAAAGCTGCTCCCCCTTGCAGACAGCAATCTATTACTCGGTCCCGGGTCTGTTTAACATTGTGTGTAATACCCGTGCGATCGGAGTTTTCGGATTCGGAGAACACCAGGCCGTGATCAGACACTGCTTGTGTTTTTTGTAACTTGCAACTTGTAAAATTAAGAAAAGTGTGAGTCTCTATCTCTGCCGTTAGAAGCAGAGCTTGTAGACTCAGAGTTAATGCAAGTGCACGCACGGTAATAATGCTTGCAGACTTGACACACTCATATTTAATACATTTCAAATCAGCAACAAAATCTTAGGTGAACTGTCACATGAATGTTTTCTATGACGCTCAAATTGCAAATATTTTAGGTTGATCCAACTACACGCATATGCAGTCTCAAGCGCGTGTCATGTTTCTATGGCAACCAGTGAGGGACACAATGACTTCGACCATTTTTATAATAATATAAATGAACCGTTTAATCTTAAAATTTTAGAGGTCAGATTCAGACTCAATGCAGAGCAGAGAGCAAAGAGATGATAGCAAATAAATAACGTCAGCGGCCATGGCACTGATCGAGCAATCGTTATTATAGTTTAAAAGCGCAAACAGTCAAAGTTATTATGCGAGTTAACTCGAGTCAGAATGTACATGTGCACAGTTGCATTTGTCATCCGTCACCGTCACATCAAGTGGACTTTTGAAACTGAAATAATGAGTGGATTGAGCTTGGACTTGGAATAACGAGAGGAATAACATGGATAACTTTCTTGTCGGAGGATTGTAATGCATCACTGGCAGTCAGGTACAAGGAAGAGAGACTACGGCTCCTGAAATTAGGTAAGACAAAATGTTGTATTTTTTTGTTTATTGACTTGTAATAGCAATTTAAGGTGGAATATGTGACAATTGGGTCCAGTTGGGACTGTGTCTTTCCGGAGGGTTCAGGTCCAGCTTTCAAATAATAGACGGGTCCAGGTCGGCATTTTGTTGATCTACACAGGTCCGGGTCCAGCTTTTGAAATAATAGAGGGGTTTACGGGTCAGTTCGGTGTAGTACATTACGGGTCTCTTTCAGGTTCGGGCATTCATTTTTGAACCCGTGAAGACCCTAATGCACACACACACACACACACTTGTGAAAAGTATGAGCAAAAGCATGAGCATTCCTCTGACACTCCCATCTGAGAAGCTAGGCCAAACTGGGCTTAGCAGAATGGTGACCTCTTATGAGTGGTTCATTATCCTACCCTGGCCCTAACCAAACCTAAGCCTTACTCATGTACAACCAGTTAAGCTCAAATTACTGGCATATTATTTTTAATATAAATATGCATTTTTGATAGCGATGCACAATATAGATTTTTGGCGGATACATACAAGGTTTTACATAAACTATATTAAAAACATAAATTGTCCAGTATATATATATATATATATATGAATGCTAATGATAAAAATGGAATGATAATGGAAAATTACCCAATAATTAAATTAATAACCCAACCCTAATAATTAAATTAAAAAAATTGTCTATACAGTCTATCTTGATAGGCCAACAACATATTTTAGCAAAAGCAAAGCCTGATTTTACATTTTACTGCATTGTTCTGGTTTAAACAGCTAAAGCCCTGAAACGTTGAGTAAATGTAGCCCACATTAAGAAGTTCAAAGACAGCAGGCATGTTTTCTGATGGTAGTTTGAACTTGCCTCAGCCTGGGGGCCACAAGAGTTGTGTTGGTCGTGGAAAATAGAAGCAATGATTTCAGTGGAGAGATACCGGTGAACTCTGAGACCCTGACTGACAGGAAATGACACCTGACTCAAATGTATGGTGGCTCGCTGACTCCACTGACCACCGTGAATGCTAACTTGATCCTATCCTCACGAACAAGGAAAATGAGTTATGCAATCAGACATATGGCGAGAAAAAAGGTTTTATACACTTTGCATCCTATCAATATTTTTCCATTAACATAAACAATTGCTAACTATGCACTTTGGACATAAATATGTCGAACAGACAAAACATATCATTTATTTAGTGATGTAGTAGCAATATATGGCAAAAGGACACGTGTAGCAAAACGTTGCATTGAGGATGCTATCAGTCCCTCCCTTGCCCCGCTGTTGCCATAGCAACCAGCACATCTATAGTAGAACGGTACTCAACCCACTTTTTTTTTGTTGCAATAATCCAAGTGCAACCACAATTAAAAAATAATAATTAACTTGCATTTTTGATTACTTCTTCTAACAATTTTCCAATGACCCAGTGTAATGAGAATCTGTCATCTTAATTTAAATCCTGCAATCCAGAATGTGTTATTAAAAACCATTTACCACCCCTGATTTCAGCCCGAATGTTCACATGAATTATGAATGACACCATCCACAGCTTTACAGCTGAAAGACTCAATATATAAAATAAAAATTAAGCAAAATAAAGGTCAAGAGACCGATAAAGCTTCAGAAACTACTTCTTTGAAACCATAACTGCCTTAGCCTTAACCCAGATACCTCTGAGGTCGGGGTAGTGCTTGAAACAGATGTAACAGCATCTTACATTTGAACCAAAAGACCATAAGCCATCTCAATATGACAGCTCAGAGCATGAAAGATACCATGTATGCTGGAGTAAGACAACCAAACAACTTGTTCTCCTTTCAGCACATCCTATGAGAGTACAGTACATCCAACCAAGAACGCTCAAGACAAGGAATACAGTGAGGAAAGACTTGTTCATTTGTGATAAGACAACAAGAGCAGTTTGCTTTCAAGGTCTCTGATTTCTGTTCTCAACAACCTCTTTATCTCCACTCACCCAGTCCGGTCATATTCAAATGGATGCATGCAACCCTTTTCATGCTTTCATTTATTATGTTTATGCATAATTCATGTGTTTAAAGGAGAGCTGTATGTCTTGTCACTTCAACCAGAGCTAAAAACTGGCGGACACCGTAGCACTGCAGAGCCGTACACGTCCACAGCGTTCAGTGAGAGAACGCACACCCTTCAAGGCTTTAGGAGCTATTAAAACCGCTCAGCTGCCGTCACAGCTAAAGAACAACACAGGAAAAAACCTCTGCTTGTGTTGACTTACCCTTTATGCCTTCGCTTACGGTCCGCTTAATGTTACATCCCTCAAGAGAAAAAAAGACTGACTCCTGAAGCGCAGAGGATCTTCTCTAAAATGCTTCAAAAGAATTCAAATATGTCACTTTATTCATTATGAAAATAAATGTGTCATTATACATCAGTCCCAGAATGCTTCCATATCTAAGAGCCAGTGTGAGCAATCCTCCTCGGCTGACCGGTAAACACAGATACAACGTCTCCCTGCGGTTCAACAGCCCATCTCATACAAACGTTCCACCAACCCCTCGTCTTTTCCTTTCTCTCTCTCTGATCACACGGGCACAGATGTTACTATCGACAAACCACGCCTCTTCTCAACACCCAGGTCTCTCATAGGATACAGGCTGAGTTAGACTCCGCCCACTGCTCTTCTTTCCACCTCATTCTCTCTCCTTGTGTTCTGCTGCAGCACTGTTTAGTTTGTTTAGAGAAGGGCTGTGAGATCGACAACCCAGGTGTGTGTGTTCACTTCTATCTGTGTATGTGTGTGTGTCCATATCTTGGGCTAAATCTACGCTAAATAAGACAAAACCTCATTTTGGAATATGCTGATGTATGCTTGTATGCATGCATGTATAAATACATTTATTTATTTATTTTATATATTTTTTTCTGCAAAGGTTGAATTTTAAAGCTAGCTGTGTACAAAAATAATAGAATCTATGGAATGTCTCCATTTAGATACTAAAGTAAATGTTGGAATGACAATATCCCCTATCAACACAGTACCATTGTATGGTGGTCTTGTTATTTTACATTCTCCATTACACTCAATTTTTTTCTTTGCATTTGATTTTTTTTTAGACTTCACAGTATCTAGTGTCCATCTTTGAATAGACAAATGGTATCGGCAGCTTAATACTAAAATGCTTCAAGCAGCAGAAAATGTAATTAATGGCTTAAATAGTAAACTGGGGAAAATCTGATGGCAGGGGGTGTAGCTTTTGTTGTGTTCGGCACAGGAGGCTGTGTGGCAGCTGCGGACATACTAACAGCGGAGAGTAGGGAACAAAACACTGAAGCTACCCTCCCGTGGAGCTTGTGGAAAGCTTGTCTGAAAGTACTCTCAACCTCTGCCGACCCTCGGTAATCAACCGATGACAGCCTGAACACAGTGGAGCAAGTGAGGCAGGTGTCAATCAACTGATAATTAAGAGCGTTTGCCTTCCTGTCAGTCCTAGTACTGTGTTTAAGGTAGTTAAGCATGACATGCACAGGAGTCACTATAAGCTGGAAGACATACAGTTGTAGTCTGGAATGTATAATGTATAAACAAACACGTATACGGCCAAAGAATATTATCTTACAGATATCCATGGCTTCTGAAATGTAGACAGTCTACTGTAAATGATTGTATTTGGCACAACTTTAACTGTACTGTTTATATTCCACTTCATAAGGCTTCGTTAATATCTGAAAATGTACAAGTAATATGCTCAGAGCTAGACTCAGTTCACCTGTTTAATCAAGCACACGGTAACATGAGGCATCTGCTTCCTTCTCAAAGCTCCGCCAGCAGCTGCAAAAACAGACAAGCCCCATTCCCACTGGAATAGCCACGAGAGAGACAGACTGGAAGAAAGCTTGTGGCTATGAAGAGGAGAGGGTGGGCTATTAGACTTGGAGCTAGGGGTCTGAAGCAGGGTGCAGATCCTTAATGTGGAAGCAATATAGACGTTTTGGCCAGTTGATATTTTAAGATGAAATGATTTCGATTGTAAACGAATAACATTTTGGCCAATACAAATATGGAAGGACTCATAGATGTAAAAAAATTCTGATCGGTCCAGATAAGTAGATTTTCTCTGTATATATTGTGCATCCCAACCATAGATGAAAATTATTTTTATAGATGACTATAAGCTGCCCATTAATCCATATCCCTTATTGTGTCTATAAAATGGATTTGTTTTGAAATCTGCTTAAATCAGTCAACCAAAAAAAAAAAAGAAGGGCAACTTGTACTTGATGAACTCACAGATTTGGCCATGCCTCCAAGCTCTATCTGTGTGATGATGATGATGATGAGGGCAAGGCCTCTGCTCTGGCTGCAGAACCACTTGACAATACATTTTATATGACCGACATGGTCGACTACGCTGTTTTCAGTGATCACAAAACACATCAACATCATGATTACCTCAAACAACAGCTTATCTAGTACAGACAAGTGATGTTGACGTCAATGTACCTCAAAAAAATAAAAAAATAAATCTGCATGTG
This sequence comes from Carassius auratus, assembly GCF_003368295.1. Lineage (NCBI taxonomy): Eukaryota > Metazoa > Chordata > Actinopteri > Cypriniformes > Cyprinidae > Carassius > Carassius auratus. The sequence goes on along the minus strand of NC_039287.1, from coordinate 13,349,567 downwards.
ATTCATTACATCTGAGCCCTATAATTGGATGTCCCAGACACAGCCCTGTTTCTATTGCAATTTAGGTTTAAAGAGCTGTGGCCAATTGAATTGACGTAAATGTCGTGTTCTGGAACACCTTCAGAAATTTTTACTGGACGCCTCTGACAGGTAGAAAAACTAAAAATAGTAACATGCATCATGGTCGATCTAGTGTTGCGAAAAGGATAATTTAGCTCAGTTCCTACAATGCACAATTCGCTGCCAAAATCTGTGGCGCGTTCTGCCAAATCTGCAGCCGAACAAGCTCTGAGACGTGCTGTCAAAGCCAGAACGAGATCTCAATCTCCTCTCTCACAGATCATAGACATCTCCTGAAAACCCCGCGCGCCTGCAGCACAATGCCACGTCTGAGCTGCAGCTGTGCAGACACAGAGGACTTGTTCTGTTTCTATTTTATGGAGTTGTTTCCGCCTGTAAATGAGCTGAATCAAAGTTATCTGATGGTGCTGTGCACAAATCATGTTCTTCTGCCCTGTCTGGTAATCCCATGTGACCTCCAGGAGTAATATACCTCCTAAGGTTGTGTTAAAAGCGGTTGCGGATAAAGGGCTGTATTTTTATTTTGCTTTGAATTATTTTAGTATGTCAAGTTAAGCTAAATGAAAATCAGAACTGTTTTTTGGCAACTAGCTGAAACAAAATATGTAAAAAAAAGTTTTATTAAACATTATTAAATTTTTATTTAAAGTTTATTTTATTTCAAGTAACATTTTTTAAGGACTAAATGAAAATTACATTCACTCCAGTACAGGTTGCGATGGTTGATAAATGTACCGTGCAGGACAAGCAAGACAGACTAATATTACAAACAAAAATAAAAAACTTTTCTAAAATAAATAACTTGATAACTGAAAACTGTTCTACAAAAGCAAACTCCAAGTAATAACAGAATTTTTTTTTGTTTTTTTGGGCCATTAATTTGAACTTTTAACATGTGACACTAATTAAATAACTATTTAATGTCACAAATATTATTATGAATACATTTCTGGTATATCTAAACTGTGCTATAGAGAGCATATGGCTCCTTATGCTTTCGAATCACTCTCCCGGTACAAGCCGAACTCTCTTAATATGTCCCCATATTTGCATTGCGTTTACAAGGGATGGACTCATTTTCCAATGCGCATTCCAAGGCAATGATGTTGACTCCAGCTTGTTTCTGCTTGAGTCTGGAGAGCAGTTGGCATTATCATCATTGCTCTAAATCGCCCATGGGTGCTGTTAAGAAAAAGCCCCACCAGAATCAGTTAAGAACAGCGGTTTAAAAGAGTTTATGATGGACTTTCAAAAGACCTAAATGGCGCCCAAAATGGAACTTCGAACTCTTCGCTGCACTGCAGCTGTTGTGAAAGCTGGAATCATGCTTACGCCAGATTACTGGAATCTTTCACTTGTTGATCCCAGATGTGTCCTGTTCTTTTTGATGATGAAACCTTACCGCAGTAATCTAACGCGCCCTGCTAAAGTCTACGTCTTGCTGTGTTATCCTGTTCACTAAGAGCCAGTAAAAGGCCGTGCTGATGAGGGGATCAGAGGTTTCTCGTTCTGTTATGCAGCATGGCACGATCACATTATGAAAGCCATCCATGTGAAACATCAGCACCAGTGTTCCCCACACTGTCCTGCATTTTTCATAAAGCCGGGAGGATTGCGGTAGGCTTGAATGGATAAAGAGAAAGTGTGGTGGGAAGTCCATTAGCACTCACGTTTCCTGTGTCATATCTAACCCGCATGCTTCTGACTGTGTATTATTTGGAGCACTGAGAGACACAGTGGGGTAAAGAAATAACCACGTGATTGTTGGGAGAAAGGAAACTAACCCAGACATATTGGCCACTGCTGACCCACAAAGTGCTAAATCCGGTTATCCTCTTACGTGTTTAAAACCTGCTCTGCTGCACATGAGTAACTCAAAACACACCAAGTCCACGCCTCTGAATACACACAATTAGTAGGTAAATGAAACAATAACAATTAGTAAATTATATATTAACAGGTGTGGTGATAAACCCAGTTAAGGCACGTAAACAGCGAAGAAGCAACACCCGCCTGCTGAGTAAGAAGTTCAACCTTCAGCTAGACATGTTTATGGTCGAGAAATGCCACGTGATGTTAGTGAAACAATAGTGACAATCACTGAATCACAGTGCAGCATTCAAACAAAAGCATGCAAGCAAGCAAAAAATAAAAAACAGGTTTGGTACTGCCGGTTAAAAGATGAAAAAAAAATATATATATATATATAAAAAATTTGACTAAGATGAACTTTGTATAACTCGCCAAAAGCACTCTTTCAAACATTTTCAACAATGTATTTTATTTTGAATAACTTATATGTCTTGAAATAAAATAACTTTATTTTAAGACACATTTTACCTTGTCCTTTTTTAGAAATATTTATTTTAAGAAACGTTATTTTAGGTATTTCTGAAAATAAAATAAAATTCTATATTTCTAAAATCATTTTTTTTTAAATAAAACAAAATTACATTTCCTAGCCTACAATCAAATAAAAATAAATATTTCTAAAATAAATAAATAAATTATACAATAAAATAAAATAAAATAAAAAATACATTTCATATTAGCTTCATTAGCTTCATTAGATTTCATTCAAGATGGTACATTACACAAGTCCTTTTTTGTACTCATGGAAAAGCAAACCAGCTCATACAAGACCTCCTTCTCAACAGGACCTGGGGACTGAACTTGGCTGAAGAGCAAGGCACAGCAGGAGGGAATCTTCCTTTACCATTTAAACATGCCTGAACAAGATGACATGTTTGTCTGTTTGTGAGAAACAGGACATTTTGTTGTCTCATAGGTATGTGCCTTAAAACATGAAGCAAAGCTGGTCATGCTGTAACACACACAATCCCTGCCTGCTCACCCTGAACCAGACCAGGCCTGCCGCACAAAGCCAAGTACGCAAGCCAAGGTCTTTAGAAGAGACTGAGTTAGTCAGACCACCATGATGGGGCCAGCATTTGGAGTAATGAAAACTTACTATAACTGATAATAACGGCAGCATCGTCCATTCAGAATATGGTATCACTTAATTATAGGCAGTCCTGTTTGTCTTTTATCTATTTTAATTCATGTTTTTTTTTTACATTGCATTGCATTGCATTGTTGCATAGACATTATATTTTCTAAGATTTTCTGTTGTGACTCAAGGAAGAGAGGAAAGGCAAATGAAATGGCGGTGAGCAAATGATCACCATTTAAATGTTATTAAATTTCATAATTTCCTCATTACTATGTCATTCTAACAAATACATGTTTGTACAATACCATGTCTTAAACAGGCACAGTCTGCTACACTGAAAGTAAAATCTCATGTGACACAATCATAGTCAGTCAGGACATTTAATGTTTGACATACAGTTATGTGGAGCAGGACTTGGGACCAATGAGATTGCACTGTGGGCGGGGCTACCCAGTGTGATGATGCAGAAATACAGTATGAGCCTAGTTATAAACAAAATGTCCTGCACCTCATCGAGGCTGGTTAAAACAAAACCTCTAAACTCCACGGGGAGAAAAACGACAACAATTCATTGTGTTATCAATGTAGTCCATCGCATCTGGAAACAGTGTTAACAATGCCTTTCCTTTTTTCTGCTGAGAGCAGTGCTGTTAGGAGACTGGAAAATAGGTCATCACTTGTCATTGGGCAGAAAGCAAGAGGTTGCTCCCCAAAGTCCCAAGTGGATCACAAGATTTAATTTATGTTCATTTAATTAGAGAAGGAATAAACCAAATTGTGGAAGGAAGTGGATTAAATAAAAGCGGGATTTGACAAAATTCTTAAGCAGACCTTTGGGAAACATGCAAACACGTTGGAGACTTTTTAATGGACAAGCATGCCAAAGACCTAATTCTCAACAACTTGCATTGCAGATGCTTGGAGTGAAAACTCAGAAAATGGCCTTATTTTGAAGAACTAGAACAGCCGGTGCTGACACTCCAGGGGACATCAGCAATGAGTTTCACCAGCACAGATTCTGGGTCAGAAGCAACCCAGTTCTGCATCTATATCAGAAGTCAGGAGAAAGACACAGAACTTTTGCATAGACCTGAACCTGGAGACATTTAGTGAAGGTGAGGTAAACACCATAACTGTACTTACCACAGCACATTTTATACATGCACATACATGTCAAACCTGGGATGGCTATGCAACAAACATGCAATCATGAGAGACAAGAAGACTCCTGATAGTCCTTATGCTTTCAGTATAAAAGGGAATTAATTAAAAGGCCTTTTATATTTAACTCTCACTTGGTTTTTCCATAACTATTATTCAAATCATTATTACAGTATAAATCACAAATTAAGTCTTAGACTAGGAAGCTTGTAAAACAGTGTCTTGACATAATTCTGACCTAAATTTCAATCTAAGAACTGATTCAATATAAGGTCTGAATACTTTTGCTAGTCACTGTATCCAGATCAGACCTATCCAGGATTCACAAAGAGACTTTAGAAAGTTTGACAGAGTATCCTATTCAACACGGAAATTAATAGTTGAAGAATTAATAAAAATGTAGTTTTGTAGTTATTTTTTCAGCCTCATGTCTTTTGAATACTGTTTAACTTTCTTACTTTTGTGACACACAAAATAATTTAATTATTATATCAGAATGTTCAGCGAAAGTGAATTGGCACAATGGCCATCCATGCGGTTAATAAAAACTAAAATGATTATTTATCATAATTCACATATAGCTGAAACAAGATAAATATATTCAATAGGGATGCATGATAAATCGACTGTTAATTTTTACGGTTACCGTTATCGATCCGATAAGAACATTTGGTTGATGGCTATATTGAAAGTTTAGAGACAATTGATGCGCACTGTTCGCCATGATCGTTTTCAATTGCTTGAAATTTGGCAGTAATTACTTCAAAAAGGAAAATACAGTTACATGCAACATGTGCAGGGCAAATCTGTCATATATGCTACATAAAATTATAATGAGAACATGTATTGTAGAATAATGTGGAATCTTTGTTTCCAATGTTTTAGTGCGTTGAATTCTTTTTTCTTTTTCTTTTTTAGTTGCGATGTTTCAGCACATTGTTACGAGACAAGGACATCCACAACAAAAGTTACATATTCTGTTTGGCACATAACTTACTTCGAGTTCACGTGTGCATTTGCATATTTTTGTACATAATATATAAGTTTTAAAATTATGCTTATGTTGTGTAAATAACGGATTAATCTCAATCTTCCTTCAGTTAAATAAGCTGCTAGCAAAGCACTTCAGTTTTCCAGATTTCATTCAGCTATTTGGCTTCAGCGCATGCAGCTCAACAGCAATCCACAACATTAATAACTGTAATTGGGAATGTCATATACATAACATTATAAAGAGAGCACTACTGTAATAAAAAATGTGAATTTGGGTGTATTTGCTGTGTTTCAGCGTGTTGTTACAGGAAATTCCAAGAGCACATACACATTCTTTCTGACTATACCACATAAGTTAGTTCAAGTTCACTTGTGCATTTGCATATTTTTGTCCATATAGAAGTTGTAATCTTATCTTTATGTTGTATAAATATCTAATTACCAATTTCCCATATAGCCTAATTAATCCACTAACAAAATGCTTCAGGTTACCAGTGTTTATTCAGCTCTTCACCTACAGCACACGAGGCTCAAACAGCAATGCTGCTATTTGGTATTAATTTAAGAATTATTAATAATAACCACCATTTTTATTTGTATCTTTATGTTTATTTTTTTCATCAGAGAGAATTGAGAAATGACATAGACATGCAAGTTAAAGGGCAGAAAAACACCCTCTATTTCAGGCAGAACTTGAACAAACTACAACAGGTAAAGCTGTCAGCTGTGTGGATATTGGCAATATCATTAACAATTCTCGTTTATAATCATTAGGTATATGCTGTGTTCTGTCTCGTGAACAAGTGAACAAGAACTCAGTTCAAGTGGCAAGTAATCCATTCAATCTTTCTCTTTATTACTATAGTACTGTCATGATTCTCCCTTCATGTCCTGACTTTTCTCTAGTCTTGAGGCAGGATCATGACAGACCCGTGTTTTGTGTACAAGCAAATAGCCTTGTCTTTGGGCCATGTGCTTGTGTTGTCTCGTTCCCTTGCCCCGCCCCCTTGTTATCCTAGTCTTGTCGTGATTGCCTTATCTGTGCCACCTGTTGTGTCTTTATTAGTTCCCCTATTTAGATCCCCTAGTGTGCTCTGTCTTTTGTCGGTTCATTGTTCCACACCGTGACTGTTCCTACTTGTTTCTACAGATGTGATTGTTTCTACAGATGTGATTGTTTCTACAGATGTGATTGTTTCTACAGATGTGATTGTTTCTACAGATGTGATTGTTTCTACAGATGTGATTGTTTCTACAGATGTGATTGTTTCTACAGATGTGTCTCTATATGTTTCTGTATCCTTGAAGAAGTCTTTGTATTACCGTGAGTGTTTATTTGTAGTTAGTGTTCTAGTGTTTTGAGTCTTTGTTTATCGTGTCAACCTAGTCCTGTTAAGTTATTTTGAATCTGCCCTAGTCCTTGTTTTCCCCCTCGTGGGTTTTGTTTTCCCCTTTTTGTGTTTAATAAACCCTTCGTGTTGTGATTCCTGTCTGCATTTGAGTTCCTCCTTGCCAAACCCTGACAGAATGAACCGACCAAACAAGAACTCAGCAGACAGGATGTCCTCCACCCCACAACACCAGTTGGAGTTTCACCAGCAATGCTGGATGTCGTCCCCCACTGACAGGAAGAGGGTCGCCCTCCCATATTCGTCAGAAGGCAAGTGGATCCTTCGCAACTATGCCCAGCTGTGGGAGAAGTTCTCCCAGGAGGAGCCGCAGGTTTCCCCCCAGAGGTCCCCACCAACGACCCAGCTGCCAGTGATCCCAGAAGGTCATCTCCTGGCAGTTATTACACTGGGGGAACAGGCAGATCCCTCCCAGAGTCCTGAGGTGCCTTCCACAGCCATCAGTCTCCCCAGGAAGCGAGGGAGACCATTTTCGTGGGAGTCAGCTTCGGAATCGTCGGCGTCAGAGTCTGCCCTGCCTGAGACCGAACTCCCCCAACCTGTCTCTGACCCAGCTGTGACCTCTGCACCGCGGCCAAGGAGGAAGAAGGGGTCTTCCGGTCCTGCGCCTCTGTCTCCTCCTGAGTTGGCGAGGCCTCCTGAGGTGACCCTTGACCCCCGAACCGGCGACTAGGAGAACTGTTTCCAAGTCCGCAGTCGTGAGGGCAGAGGAGAGGGCCGCGGCCGACTCTGCAGCAGAAGCATTACTTCAGTCTGTCTCATCTCGTAAGGACATGCCTGTTGTGATTGCTGCCAGAACTGTCTAATTATTTGTCTCGTCTTGTTCAGATCCTTCAAGTCCCTACCAGTCCTGTCTTGTCCCCAGAGATCCCGAGCCAGCCGCAGTTAGTGCAGTTCCTGACCCAGTTTCTGTCTCCACTGATGTTGTCCCGTGTCCCGTTGATATAGTCCCATGTCCTGTTGATGTCGTCGAGTGTCCAGCAGGTGTCTCCCCGTGTCCAGCAGATGTTGTCCCATGTCCTGCGACTTCTCTTGTCATGTCCTCTGTCAGTTGTCCTGAGTCCACTCCCCACCCTAGACCACCCAGACCGGCCCGAACCCCCCCGTCGTCAGCCTTCGTCCCGTCCTTCTAAGACTTCTGTTCCCCATGAACTTTGTTGTCCCGCCTCCTCCCCTTCCTTGTTTTTTTTTTTTTTTTTTTTTTTTTTTGTCACCCTAACCCTGTCGTAGTGTATTCTTGTTTGCCTTTGTTGTTATTTGTCATGTCTTGTTGGTTTTTGTCTCTGTCCCAGTCTGTCATGTCCCGCGTTTGATGTTCCCTTGAGGAGCGTCTGGAAGCCGCTCCTTAAGGGAGGGGGTTCTGTCATGATTCTGCCTTCATGTCCTGACTTTTCTCTAGTCTTGAGGCAGGATCATGACAGACCCGTGTTTTGTGTACAAGCACATGGCCTTGTCTTTGGGCCATGTGCTTGTGTTGTCTCATTCCCTTGCCCCGCCCCCCCCCCCTTGTTATCCTAGTCTTGTCGTGATTGCCTTTTCTGTGCCACCTGTTGTGTCTTGATTAGTTCCCCTATTTAGATCCCCTAGTGTGCTCTGTCTTTTGTCGGTTCATTGTTCCACACCGTGACTGTTCCTACTTGTGAGTGTTCCACATATGTGATTGTTTCTACAGATGTCTCTATATGTTTCTGTATCCTTGAAGTCTTTGTATTACCGTGAGTGTTTATTTGTAGTTAGTGTTCTAATGTTTTGAGTCTTTGATTATCGTGTCAACCTAGTCCTGTTAAGTTATTTTGAATCTGCCCTAGTCCTCGTTTTCCCCCTCGTGGGATTGGTTTTCCCCTTTTTGTGTTTAATAAACCCTTCGTGTTGTGATTCCTGTCTGCATTTGAGTTCCTCCTTGCCAAACCCTGACAAGTACATAATGAAAATTAATTAACATCAAAAGGTAGGCTATTTTATAAGAGCCTACAGTACAATTTACTGAAATGTCTCATGTAAAAGCTCATTCAGTGTTTCAAACTGCAAAAATTGTGTCAAGCTTGTAAACATTGCAACGTAATATACATTTACCTCAGAATAACCATTCGATGTCATAAAAATTAACTATAAAGAGGAGCAATTTGGTATATTTATGTGCTATTGCATTTTAATATTTTTAATTAACCTGCTGTCTATGATTCAACTTCTTTAAAATTGCATTTTATCAATTGAGAAAAACAGACTGAAAGTGTGAAAAATGCGCTCTTAAAAAAAGTGCTTAAGTTCTCCACAGAACCATTTTGGGTTCCACAAAGAACCATTCAGTCAAAGGTTCTTTAAAGAACCATCTCTTTCTAATTTTTTTTATCATCTTTAGAACCTTCTTTCGACACAAATAACCCTTTATGAAACACCATAAGACTCTATATTTCAAGTTGGAAAAGACATTTAGTTCCCACTTTAAGTGGACCTTGGTTCCCAGGTCATCTACAAGATGGATTAAAGTGCTGATAAAGTCAAGAAAAGATTAGACATAAACATGATAGAATGATTGAAATGTTAAAATATAAATAATAGTAATAATAAAATTATATGATTTGGAAAATAGTCATAAAGACAGCGGTTATGCTGCTTTCAAGGTGATTTGAAAGGTGATTTTGATGCTTCAAAGCCCCTGGTCACTATTAGCTTGAATTGCATGGAATGACATGAGTGTGAGTAAATGACCTTTAAAGTTGGAAACACTTTTCCACATCACCATAAAACATTCTTTGAGTTAAGGAAACATCAATGACAATTCACAAGCCCTTTGGTGACCTTGTAAGCCTCTTTCCTTTTAAAACGTCCCTTTATCATCCTTAACGAGCTCTAAATACTGAGATCCTCTCTAATACTGCAGCTTCTCAGAAAAGACACCTGGAGACACAAACATTTCGATAAAGTCAGAAATAGTAATACTTACTTCATATCTTTTGAAACCTTCCCTGATGCACAGAGTTTGTCTCTGCTTCTACCCCACACAATTTAACACTGGATGTTTTTTTTATTTTCCACCCACATTAGTCATTAAAGACAACGCTCCTGATGTTCTTTTTTTCCTGCAGCGATACAATTGTTTGAGCCCAGCCACTATCTGCAAATCTGGAGCATCAGCTGTTCTCTGGCTCCAAATCAAGCCACATCATAGAAATGACAGGGCAGGTAACAAAAGAAGGTGTATGACTAGCATCATGTTAAAACCAGAAATGTGTCTTCTCTGATGAATAGAAAGATTCCCAGACAGGATGATGATGGAATCTAACGAGCACTCAGTTACCAGAGAACAAAATACTTAATTGAAGTTGTTTCAGTGGTTCTGACACAGGGAATGGAATGAAAGCGTCTGGCGAACTGTGGTCTGTGAAGAAGACTTGTAGCTTTTCCTTCAATGATTCAGTCATTAGAGAACGAACAAAACATCACTTCACAAACACATCCGTTCACCCTCAAAGAGTTAACCCTCCAAAAAAATGGAGGAAATTCAGGGAAATTCTGTTAGTATTTACTTACTCTCAAGTCATTTCACACCTGAATTTCATTTAAAACATAAGTGAATCATAATTATGATGAAAATGGAGACTGGGGTTGTTAAGCTCCAAAATGTATATGTATATGTGTATATATATATATATATATATATATATATATATATATATATATATATATATATATATTAGTGCTGTCAAAATTAGCGCGTTAACGCATTCGATTAATTTGAAATATTTAACGCGTTAAAAAAAAATAACGCAATTAACGCGGTTGCAGTTTTTTTTATTTCCAGTTGTGGCCTATGTGTGTTCAACGTGCAAATAAATATGGATAAGACCAAGGAAGGACTTTTAGACGGAAAGTTTCAGTATAAAACTCTGCCGGATTACTCTTCAGTCTGCCACAAGAAACATTACTCTTCATTCAGTCTGCCACAAGAAACAGCAACATTAAAATCATGAACTCAAATGTCATTGTTTAAAAAAACAACAACAATGACTGTAACAGTGCGTAAATCAGACCTTTCTGTAACGCTAACGTTAATAAGCTTAAACGAAAATAAAGAAATAATTGTGTAGCGGAGTATTTTTTGTGCACAGTGCCGCGAACTGTCAATCACTCCTGTACGCGTGCATCACTGTCCTCCTCGCAGCTGCAGCAACTTGCGCTCTCTCTCTTCATCAAGCTTTAAAACAAAAAGGGGAAAAAAAGATCATATTGTCTTTGTGCATAGGCTATAGATTAATTAGATAAATGAATATCTAAATTTGTGCCTTGCCGTCTACAGTATTTTTTTATAACTTAGAAAAAAGATGCTGCAGCCAATGAACAGCCAGCGGGGGCTGCAGGACGACTCAACCTCCGCAGACAGTTTTTAATGTTTATCAGACAATAAATACTCAAGATTTTGCTTTAGTATAACTCACAACGAGTTTCACACACCTTCTCCGGCCACGTTGAGTTGTTGACACTTAACAGTGGGAAAAGCGACACATGCGCTATTCACTTGTGTAACTTAAGGGTGAATGGGTAATGTAGTTTCTGCTCTGGGTGGGATGAATTAGGAAGCTTGCATTGTGAAGGGCGCTCTGAAAATCGGCAAAAAGATTAAAACCTCTATTAAAACAGATGTCCAAATGAGCGAACCGGTACGCTACAAGCACGTTCTGGGCGCACAGAGAGGTGGCGGTACGCTCAAGAGCTATATTTGGAAGTGGCGGTACTGAGTACTGGTGCGTACCGGCCCACTTAAAGCACTGGCAATGACTATACTTTGGAATTTTTTTGCATTCCACTTAGAATTCAACATGGAAATCATTTTTGTTTTTTATTGGCATTGATTGTTTTGAAATTCAAATGGTACTTACATGCCTGTGTTTTTATTTCTGTAATAAATATGGCTTTCAAGCCAACAGTTAATTTGGAGGATATTGATGGTTTATTGCAGGTATGTTGTTTACATGAGAAAATCTGTGTTACAAGTTAAACAAAAATTCCAATAAACAATCATATTTTGAATTTAAATAGTTTCTTTGTCTTGAGTTTACATTAATTATTTACATTTTACATTTACATATCCAAAAAGTTTCAGTCTTTTAATTGCGATTAATCGCGATTAATCGCGATTAATTTTAAAAAATTGTGCGATTAATTAGTTAATTTTTTTTAATCGATTGACAGCACTAATATATATATATATATATTAAAAAGTGGTCAATATAAAAATGGTGTGCTACACATCGAAAAAAAATAACAGTGCTATCCGTTACCAGACTAATATTTTTGCTATACTTTTGCGCACATGGTCATTCAGAAAGATATCTCAAAAATGTAATAATTCAATCATTCATCTAATCTACAGCCCTATGGAAAAAGTCATATTTTACATGAGTTTATATGAGTTTGCCATTTCAACTGAAAGTGCAGAGCATGCTATGTAATAAACTAAATAATGGCAAGAAAACATGTTATGCTACTGATTTTTCTTCACAGGCTGGATGAAAAACCATACAGCACAACCAGTCTAGTCTGATTTACGGGCTAAAAACTCTTAGGAAATATAAAGAAATAATTTGAAAAGATTTCCAAACTCATCTGTTAAATGAATAGCAATTGAACTGTAGATTTTGGTCTTTTTTCATTAATATTTTAATACATTTAGATAACTTACAGCAATAGTTTATAGAAAAATCTCTAAGCGAAATGGGTGCGTACAGTTGGAAGCATGCTTGAAATGATGCCTCGGCAACTAACAAAAAGTAAAAGCTAATTTAAAATATGAACAAATACTACAATAGTGGACATTGTAACTAAACATTATTACAACTATACCCATTACCTAAATTAATCAGAATCAAATTGGGAATCAGAATGTTTCAAGAAATGTTCATTAACATCCAGACCCAACAAGATTTTAAGTTACATTTTGGTCTGTTCTTCGGACAAAGCTAGAGTGGCCAGGATATTCCTTAAAGGGGGGGTGAAATGCTATTTCATGCATACTGAGTGTTTTACACTGTTAAAGAGTTGGATTCCCATGCTAAACATGGACAAAGTTTAAAAAATTAAGTTGTACGTTTGAAGGAGTATTTCTGTTCCAAAAATACTCCTTCCCGTTTGTCACAAGTTTCAGAAAGTTTTTTTCGAGTATGGCTCTGTGTGACGTTAGATGGAGCGGAATTTCCTTATATGGGTCCTGAGGGCACGTCTGCCGGAAGAGCGCGCTCCCGTATAGCAGAGCACTGAGAGCACAACAGACATTCACTGATCAGAGCGAGAGCGTCGCGAAATGTCACAAAAGAAGTGTGTTTTTGGTTGCCAGGGCAAGACAACCCTGCACAGATTACCCAAAAAAAAAAAACAGCATTAAGGGACCAGTGGATGGAGTTTATTTTTACAGAGCATCAACGGAGTTGTGCAAGTGTTTGTGTTTGTTCCCTGCATTTCGAAGATGCTTGTTTTACAAACAAGGCCCAGTTTGACGCCGGATTTGCACAGCGTTTATTTCTTAAGGATAATGCAATCCCAACGAAAAAGGGTCACGATCGTGTGTTGGAACCGCAGGCGGTGAGTAAAACTGCTTCAAATATCTCTGTGTTGTTAACTTAGCTATCGGCGTGTAAGCACATCAAGTAAACAACATGGGATGTTGTCATCAAACTGCACTTTCCACATGTACAGTTAAAAAAAAAAAAAAAAAAGACGACAAAGTGGAACTTAGTCATTTTCCAAACCCGCTAAGCAAATATATACAGTTTCAATACATACTACATAGAGACGTCGTTGCTGATGCTGCTCTTGTTAAATTTCAGCCTCTGGATCTGATTCTGGATCATAAATATACGTTGAATCTGACTGTTAGTCATGGTTTGTTTTGGATGATGGTTTTTCCCTCACGGTAATGTCACAGCTTCCAAACGCTCTCAACGCAAAAGCCTACTGGCGCTCGTGATTCTTTAGCTCCGCCCACATGTCACGCCTCCAGCCGGTCGTGTTTTTCCGGGAAAAATCGGTACAGACTATCTTTCTCTTATGAAAAACTAAAGTCCCATAAAACTAAAGACTTTTTGGAGTTATGAAGAATGCAGTACTACTCTATAGGTACTCAAGATTAACAGGATATTGAGTGAAAACGAGCATTTCACCCCCCCCCCCTTTAAAAATTCACGTTTTTATCGGAAAAACACGAGGGTGTTTAAATAACAGAATAAGAATTTCTTTCATTTACAGTGCACTTGACTTGCACAAGAAGCTCACTGTGGAAGGAATGCTAACCAAGTAACTTTACGACTCAGGTGTCGCCAACAGGCTGTCTGCGTTAATCATACCTGTATAATAAACACGTTCCTGTCCTCTGCACCCATTCTCAGCCTCTTCACATCTCAAACATTTCGAGGGGGCCAGAGAACCCCTCAGCCACACTTCACCTCCTTAAAGAGTCGTAAGGGAGGATGGCGCAGACGCTACAGTTTGTTTTGGCCGTTGGCCTTGTTTTATCTGTCCAGCCCCTGCAGTGTTGGGACAGAGGAAGAACCATGTCTGTTTGTCTCTCAGATTACAGGGCACTGAGGACGGTAACATCAGCGCTGTAGAGAGAGCATACACCATCATTGAAACCACAGGCCCAAACACAGACACTGCTGGACATCCCTACAACAAATCAAACTATGGCAGGTCACACTGCAGGAAACTATCAAACAAGGAAATCTGGTTGTCGTAAACAACTGTATTCATACAAATGCTGAGCTCACAAAAGAGCAACAAAAAAAAACACTGTTTATTTACACAAAATTTTAAGCCCACATATGTATGTTTTCCATACGAAGAAAAACATTTGTGGCAGCAATTTAAAAAAAAAAGTGCACATTTCTTAAGGGTGTGAGGCACTTGGTTTAAAGTTACTGAAATATTTACTTTACCAGGAAACCACTGAATTCTGAGAATTGCTGAGTTATTTAAAGGATATAAAAAATGCATTTTTTAAAGGTGACCACCTGACAACACCTAGTCTATGTATAAACACCAGTTTCCATAGAACTTGTTGATAAGTCCTGTGAGCCACCTCTACAAACCACTCAACTTTATATGATAACATCGATAATAAATCCCAAAGGAATGGATTTAAGCATCCACTAAATACCATTATATTTTTTACCATTACAATGTGAAGCTGTAAAGCCCAAAATGACAATAAAAATTATGAGAACAATTATTTTACAATTATTTTTGTAAATAAAATTAAGCCTCACAATGCTGCTTTTAAATCCCCATTCATATCCATGTTCCTCGATTTAACTGCTATTTTTTTTTTAAGAGGGACCATATGATTTTTTTTTATCAATATTATAACACAGATGTTGTCAGTTGAGCTTAACTTGTATCGAACAGCAATAATTCTTTACCTTTAAGAGAGCTCTTTTTGAGAACCTGATTGTATTTTGTAGGACACGCACAATTTATTTTATGTCTCGGTAAGTGTTAATAAAACACCAACCAACCATCCAGGTTCGCAATATCCTGGGAGCAAAGTTGTGGAATGCACCAGCAACCCTCAATGAATTAAGAAATCTACAACTATTCAAAAGCACCCTGAGGATGACCTGCTCCTTGACCCTGGAGGAATAAAGAAGGTCATGGGGCCTCCAAGAGGAGAAAGACCTCATGGCTCTGAGGGAAGGCCACTGATTTTACCTCAGCAACACCTCTCAGCTTGAACGCAAGTATGCTAAAAAGCTTCAAGTCAAACTTTAGGAAAAATCCACCAAAAATGACAATTCTGTCATCGGTTACTCCTGTCGTTCCAAACTCGAATTTCTTTGGAACACAAATAATAAAATATAATAATAAGATAATAATAGCATTTTCATTTTAAGTGAACTATCCCTTCAACTCACCAAGCCTGAATACAGAAAGTGATTGTGCAAAAGGTTTTAGTGTTTAATTCTGCAACAAATTTTGGTTGCCTGGAAAATGGCTTTGCAGAGACCATAAGAGTAAGAGCTCAGGCAGGTTTAATCCTCCACTAAACAACCATGAAGAGCATGTACAATCATAATGTTTGCAAAGTAGGGTTTAGAGCAAAAGCATGGACAAACACAAAAGAAAAACAAGCAGAATGAAAGTGAAGCACGGAAGAGATCAAAAGTAATTAGAGTCACCCTATTATTCACATAATCTTCTTTGAGCCGAGATGAAGGACAGCTTGAGGATACAAACTGAAACAGGATTACACCTGACTGAGTGGCGAAAAGACAATAAGATCTCATATTACAAGCAAACACAAAAATCGTGGCTGACAACAGAACACACAAATCTCTGATTCAAAACTGCTGAAGGTATAGATGCAGAACAGTTGGTCCAGAATGCAGTAAACAGGAGTGGCATGGTGAGATGCAGGGCCTCTGGAAATAAATGATGCAAAGTGAAGCCATTGTCTGATCCAAGTGAACCACACCACTCAGAGAATTGGACATTCAAACGGTCACACAGACTCATTGTTAAGGGCAAGTTGAGCAGGGTCCTGTCTCACAAGGTCTGGCCGGAGCTGCAAGCCTCGTAGAGCATTGCCATGCTGTGACCTCTCTCGAGCCTCATTAAAGACCTCATCCAATTCTGTAAAATACTCAAGAGACTCAAGTTGAATGCAATACATTTCCAATGAAAGCTGAGGTTGAATACTGAGCACTGAGGAGGTGCACCTCAGCTGTGGATTAATATAAAGAGATTTGATGCAAAGCATCTTCTGAAATGAAGTATCCTTGCATTCTTCATAAAGGTTGTAGTTCTTGAATGTTTGCCCAGGTTAAATGTCATAAGATGGAGAACATAAAGATGGGAAGGGAAATAGAAAGTGCTGAAGGCTTAAAGCATACTGGTTTTGATGCAAAGCAGTGCATAAAAAATTACAGAGAACACTTCAATGCTAATGACAGCTAAAAGTGACAGTAAAGACATTTATAACAAAACAAAAGATTTATTTTGCAAATAACTTTGAACTTTACATTCATGAAACTATCCTGGAAAAAAGTCTCACCGCTTGCACAAAAAATATGAATAAATAAGAAATGTTTCTTGAGCACCAAATTAGCATATTAAAATGATTTCTGGAGGATCACATGACAGTGAAGACTGGAGTAATGGCTCCTAAACAATTAATATTAAATCGTAATAATATTTCACATTTTTTATTGTATTTATAGTCAAATAAATGCAGCATTGGTGAGAAGAAAAGCCTTATTTCAAAAACATAACCAACCCAAACTTTTTAAATATCGTTTTTATATATGGCAACACTGATCTCAGTAATGCTTTGTTTATAAGAGTAGTCTAGTGTGATGTGCTGTGCTGGTGTGGGGTAACCCCAGCTGTCCCGGGACCACCCTTTCACCAGCGGAAACAATTACGACTCCCAGTGGTGTCTCGGCTTTCTCCACATTAACAAACATGAGTTGTGGAGGCAGCATCAGCTGCAGTAATCTGACTGGCCAGCTGGTGTAACCCTATGCCTAATTAATTACCCAGACACCCCACACATACCATTCAACTGCATCCGGGCACGTGGCTCTGCAAAAGAGGCAGTTTGTTGATAGCACAGTCAGACAAAAGACAACACATGCCACATACACACACACACACCCACAAAGGAATACCTCCATAAACATAAAGGACAGAAGACAGCTTTAACATTATCACTCAGTGCCCACTTCCCAGCCTGATCTCACACCTACATACACAATACAGCACGAAAAGAAAGTCAGACCTTTCACCATGTGGTTAATAAGGGTACACATGAGTGGCACTGCTTCTAACCTGTCTGGACTAAAGGGCAGTACAGCTAGAACAAATGTACTATGTCAGTGGCAAACACTGTGCAAAGCAATGGAAAGCACTCATTCTCTTTAAAAAAAAAAAAAACTTTTCACCGAAAATGTAACTACTGAATGATCATTGAGAGTTCTCAGCATAGCATTAAACATCTTCACTACTGCAAAAGCACAAAACAAACAAAGAAAGACAAACACATTCATGTTTAAGTCCAAGGACTAGCTGGTAAAATCTTTTTCTACAGAGTGAAACTTGAATGAAATACATTTCTACAAAAATGAAACTTCTGTCATAATTTATTCACCCTCACGTCTCTCCAAACCTGTGTGCCTTTTTTCTTTTTAAAGAATGTTGGCAATCAAACAGTTTTGGTAACCATTGACTTCCACTGTAAGGAGAAAAAAAAAAACACTGCAACATTCCTCAAAATATCTTCTTTTATGTTCCACAGAATAAATAAAGTCTTACAAGTTTGGAAAGACATGAGGGTGAGTAAATGAGTTTATAATAAGTTTTAGTTGACCTGTCCCTTTACGGGACAAAGCGGATTTCTGTGAGAGCATGTGAGAGTTGCAAAAGACCCCAAAACTTGCACACAGAGTTGGAGATCACAAGATAATGCATGTTGACCTACACTAGGTCTTAAAAGTATAACTTAAAACAACACGACAAAATAATACAATCATTTCAAGTTACAAAGTCATAAAATGCAAGCAAGGCTTTTATATGTTAGGGAAAATCATGCGAAACAGTCATTGATCCCCATGCCTTATACCGAGGGCACATATGCTCAGTCTGAGGGGAATACAAGTCAAGTCAAGTGCAGAAATCCATCACTCATGATTCCCCGCGGTGCCCACAGGGTATATTTCCCTAGTAGTAGAGAACTAGCCGAGACTGATGAAAATGTGGGGTGACAGGGGCTTTCTAACTCAAGAGAACTGAGGATACCAGTATGCAGCTATCTGCTGATGGATAAATAAGAAAGACCTAGTCAGCACTAAGTGTGGAAATCAGGCTGCTATCTATTGTTTGCTCTCTCTTTCACTAATCAAGTGTTCAAGTATTTAGCACTTGATTGGTGAAAGAGAGACCAAACAATGGGCTAGATAGCAGCCTCATTTCCACATTACAGCATTATCAACTAGATGGGATTGGCGGGATTTTACAGCCATAAATAAATCTCATCATTCACTCAGTCTCATGTCATCCCAGATGCACTAATCTGCATTTGACTTTTTTCTTGAGATGAACACATAGATTTAGAAAAGTAATCCATCTCAGTGCGAGCACATATAATGTAAGTCAATAGTAAACTAAATGGTGATGCTTCAAAACTGCCCAAGTAGATAAATCATGTCTTTTATATCAAACCATCAGTGTCTTCTGAAGCAAACGATATGGTATGTTTAAGGAAAATACTAAAATTGTAAACATTTTTTAACTATAAATCATCGCTTCCGCCCAACTGTCATCAGCACATTCATGAGAGTGTTTTGAAGCTAAAGAAAGTCATACAGTATACATCTGGGACAGCATGAGGGTGAATAAATGATGACAGAATTCCATACAGAAAAACAAAAACAGACTAAGGGAAAACACCAACAACAATCCAACAGAAAATATCACAAAACAGCTAAACACAAATATAGATTCGCAAGTTCACCTGCCTATCCACTCTTGATGGTTAATATTAAACAAACTTGGCTTGCTGTCCTCGACAAAGACTCGAACCCGAGGCTTGAGCTCCGTTCAACCCTCCATTGCAGCACTACATAGAAGGAGAATAACAGAGATAGAGGAAGAGATGGAGAGGTGACGCCGGAGGAATTGCAAGTATTATTTAATGATAGAACTCATTAAGAATTAAAACTTGATAACCATGTATGCATATTAGTCATTTTAATCAAACTTAGGACTGGTGGTGGTGTTATTTGGTCATTCAGTGTTTCTGTAAAAAAAAAAAAAATAGGGAAAAAAAACTAACATAAATATTAATTCATAACACATAATACAAATTCTACTAATAAGAACAATATGAAACACACTAAGGGCTAAGGAGCTACTGGATTTCTGAACATTAATCAGGCTGTGTGCTTTCGCTCGAACTGATTTGCTGAAATCAGAACAGATGAGCACCAGCCAATGAAATTGCAGGTCATTAAACAACATTTAGTCGCCAGAATGAAGATTTAGTCACATAGGCGAGTGATTTCATTGCAATGTAGAGGGTTGCCCAAGGATCCAGGGCCCAGTAGGGGTCCTCAAGATGACTTAAAAAGAAGTTATATTAATAGCACACTCCTGTTATATATATATATATATATATATATATATATATATATATATATATATATATATATATATATATATACTGTATATATATGTGTGTGTGTGTGTCTGCTCTTGTTTTTGTGACATATCAGGAAACAACTCTGTATAATGACATGGGTATGACACAGGTATTACAAGAAGAGGGTGACTTATGAGGACATTACCCATGTCCCCATTTTTCAAAACGCTTATAAATCATACAGAATGAGTTTTTTTTTTTTTTCAGAAAGTAAAAATGCACAAAGTTTCCTGTGAGGGTTAGGTTTAGGTGTAGGGTTGGTGAAGGGCGATAGAATATACAGTTTCTACAGTATAAAAGCCATTACGCCTATGGGATGTCCCCACTTTTCACAAAAACAAATGTGTGTACCTTACTGTGCAAAAGTCTTATGCCATTAGTATTTTATTTCCATAAAAAAACAAGGTTTTCCATTAATTGTAATAATCCAGTGGTTGTTGCATGCACAAGGAGTCTGACAACAGTCAGTGCTCCATACAGAGATATGATCTCAACATCACCCAGTCCATCTGGTATGACATGAAGAATCAGATAAAACGGAGACAGATTAAATCCAGAAGAACTGTGGCAGCCTTGAAGTGGCTTAAAACTTTTTCTTAAAACCCTCAGGAACACTAGAAGGGGGTTTGGAACATTGTCTTGGACACTTAAGTGCCTTGGATTTGGGGAGGTTAAGAAGCACTGCAGTAACTTTTTTGTTGTTGTTTTTAACTCTTGGTGAAACTGTTGGGAAGCCGGTTACATGATCGCGCGCAGGCTGTGCTTGAGCGCGAGGGGTATGACACAATAGGTAGCATTATTTGTCAGAACACCGGCTTCATTATTCAAGAGGAAAGAACATCACATACAAATAAGATGCAAATCGTTCGTTCGTTAACCGCGAGGCTAAATACTGAATAAATTAAAATAAAAGCATATGCGAGAAGTGTGACAAACTGTTTGTTTCGCATTAGATTTGCCGGTCTGTGCGATTTACCGCACATACCATCAGTCAGCATTACCCTTCCGTACTCTGATCGGACAGCGGTTAACACACTTCTCAGGTCACAACATAATCCATTGGCGCGCAGTACACACATTCATCCAGAATGGCAGCTGAGGCTGTTCTTACCTCGTGCGTGGTCTCATCCTTCATTCAAACTCCACTGTTTTGTTTGGGTGAACTGGGTAAATGAATGTGCTTGATCTCAGCATTGCACAGACCCTATAACGAGGTGACGTCATCATTTCCCCCCCCACTCGACCAGCGAGCGAGTGCGCATGATCACACAAGGTAGATGTAGTTATGTCTAACGGGAGATGTAGTGCAGGTTTACGTCAGGTACAACGAGTTTCCTTATAAGGTGTACTTATATATTCATAAGATATATAAAAAAATGTAAAGTAACGTGTAATATCTAAGCCTTCATAAGAAAAAAATACTGAAATAAAAACAAATTCAGAATAATTATTTTATATGAAAAACTGTTGCTACATATATATATATACACACACACACACACACACACACATTATATTAGTCTATTAAATACACTTTTTTTAATAAAATAATTATTCTGAATTGGTTTTTATCTCAGTATTTATTTCTTTTTTCTTTTGAAGGCTGTTAAGATATAAATTATTAGGTTTTTGAAATTATACAGATAATGAGGAAAAATATGGCATATTCCCTAATGAGAAAGTCTTGCCTTGAAACAATCTCACAGGTTTTTTTTTTTTTTTTTTTTTTTTTTTGCATTACCATTTCTTGACATTTGGCTATAATGAAGAACGCTAATTATATTTTTGTCAAATGTACACAAAACAGGAGTGTCATATGTGAGTAAGCTGAACACACTGGGTCTTGAGACATCATCTTGACTTACTCCTTTGGCAAATAACAGTGTAGGTATAAATAAACATTCTATGATACTTAAACTACAACATCATTTGTTAACAGGCCCCAGTCACTGCTTACATCACTTTATGATTGATCTTTATAAGAAGGAATAATACTGATACTGCCATAGCCAATGAGGAAGGCATGCTGTCCTTCTCATATGAAATATTAAGATTAGTAGTCAACTGATATGGGTTTTTCAATGATCGATTTTTAAACATATATATTCTGAATATTTGGTTACGTCCTTGTGAATGTATATATGACCACAGCTCAGTAAATTTTAAGAGTTAACAAGCTCTTTTTTTGTCATTGCTTATTAAATTACACCTCTCTTCCTTCACTGGCTGTTTCTTAACTACAACATTACCTTGTTTATAATGGCTTCCCTTCCTGCTGCTCCATATTAAATTAAGGGGTGTGTAGATTTTTTATTTCATTTTATTCATTTACTTTTTTTTCGCTGGAAGGAGCTGTTGTTCCACGGGGGATGTCCAGGTCATATGATGCTACAGGGTGAATTACTGGATGCTAAAAGAAGATTCACTCTTTCACATGCATTGTACAAAGCAGATGCTTGTGGCTCTTTCATATTGTTCACAGTCTGGTGTGTAAGGAATGTGACACTTTGAATTGTTTTTCTCATATTCTGTGTTCTTTATGGCCAGGAGGATAATGGCTCCCAGACATACAGGCACCCTGAGCTTCAGCGCATCCAGCCTTTGTACATTCAGGACATGATAAATCCATGAAGACGACACGAGGGAGCCAGGGGTTTTCCACATATTAAAGGAGGACACAGTGGAGACAGTGAATGTCTTCAGTTTTTTTTCTTAAATACCAACATTAAAGGAGAGCCCTAGTAAAAAAAGTTCAATGAGAGATTTTATCAGGCTTTTGGTTCATGGGGAATTTGTCAGAGACAATGCAAACATGCATTTATTTTGCATTTCATTATTATTTTTTCCAACATGAGGATGAGATAACTACAGTAATTATAGCCATTACCGGTATATATATATATATTTTTCATCAAGGCTCTCATATATATATATATATATATATATATATATATATATATATATATATATATATATATATATATATATATATATATATATATATATATATATATATATATATATATATATATAGTTAAATTTTATTTATCTTATTTACAATCAGTGCCAATTAAATAACTATTTTACTTTAAATTTGAATAAATTCAATCAAACCAATTTTTATTATAAATGCCACCTTTATGCTTTTATGCCATTATTTATTGTGAAATAACAGATCATTTTCCTGTAATGACATCTAGTGAATGATGAGCATTTCTGCACATGTGCTGATGACCTGAATTCCTACTCCTATACAACGATTTCAAGCTTTAACACATTAATTTACATGCTATCTAATTGCATGTTTTGACATATGTTTTTATATGAGGATTGATCCTCTTAGTTTCAAAAGTATCCATACATCAGGAAGGATCCACTCAACTGTGCTAAACAGCTGGCTGTGAATGCATGTTGTGCAAGAGCATGCTGTCTTCTGCTGTGCACTGTAACAAATCAATAAAAGTTGACTTTTGAACTCATATTACCAGTGACATGGTTTAGGGGAACTGACTGAGGGGAGGAGGAATGGGACTTCATTTATGAATTCTTAGGAGTGGCTCAATTACCAAAAGTAAGCTGTTTAGGGCACAAGCAGACTTTGAAAAGTTGCCTGAGGCATAAAGTTGATCCACATTTAAAGAGGATGAGTATCTTGTCTTACCATCCAGCTGTATTATAATTTATTATAGAGCAAAGACAAAGGCCTACATGCCTTTAAATGGACCTGAACGCTCCTGAGGTTGCTCCAACAGTTAAATGTTTCCCCACCAGCACCACCACACTCTCTACAGTTTATATTTCCTGCTGGTACTGAGAATCAAACCCGCAACCTTCAAAATCTAACCATTAGACCACAACTGCACCCATATTTCTCTCCTGATTTAGAAAAAGTCATGTCATCTGAGTCAGGAGAGAAATGTGCACAGATCAGGCATCATTTACAAGCAAAACAATGCAAAACAATTCTAAACAAATATATTGGTAGATTTTGAGAGGACAACAGGGGATGGACTTTATCACTGGAGGAAGCATTATTATTAATTATGGACCAGTATTCTGGCCAGAAGTGACAGTATAAGGCTAAAACTTATTGTTCTTACAAACATGCAGCTTTTCACGTTACAAGATGTTATTTGATGAACTGGAGTCATATAGATTACTTGCGGATTATTGTAATCGTTGCTGTGTAAGCGTACCCTAGAAAAATGTCTAGAAACAGAGGCATTTTTATGTGAAATTGATGTGACCAGTCGCCACATCTGTGTGGAAGAACACCTGTCTGAGAGATCAAAGCACAGGATCTCACTGCAGAACCAAAGCCGTTCTTTCACAGAACTGTGGACAGGTGTTTGCACACAGCATATTCGGAATCTAAAACACGCCAACAAGAAAAAGCATATACTGTAAATACTAGTCAGGAATGTTAAAACTGTGCTTACCAAGCCATTATTAATACACACACAGTCACTGGTTTACATGTTTTATGGGAACATTCCATAGGCATAATTACTTTTTTGCTGTACAGACTGTATTTTATATTCCTTTACCCAACCTTACCCCTAACCCTCACACAAAACTATCTGCATTTTCAGATTTTCAAAAAAAACTTTCCTTTGTTTTCCTCACTCTTTATGATTTCTAAGCTTGTTTCCTCACGGGGACCAAAAAATGTCTCCACAAGGACAAAAAGTACTTAATCCTTATCCTTGTGGGGACATTTGTTCCCCATGATGCAGGGGACCATATTACACCACAAGATAAACTGCCTAAGAAGGGGTTAACAATGGATTGCAGACATTAA
This sequence comes from Carassius auratus, assembly GCF_003368295.1. Lineage (NCBI taxonomy): Eukaryota > Metazoa > Chordata > Actinopteri > Cypriniformes > Cyprinidae > Carassius > Carassius auratus. The sequence continues at coordinate 13,324,983 of NC_039287.1, read as the reverse complement.
GATCATTTCTACTCTCATACCACATCTTGTGTATTGTTTGTCAGAAATGAATCAAAAGAACAATCAAAAACAGCAGTTTAATATTTTGAGTGTTGCATGAATATGAACGGAGTACAAAAATGAAATACTCTGATGAAACATAAAATAACAAGCATAGAAATGTTTTTTAGTGTCTTTGCTATCTTTTCTAACACCATCTCACCCACTTAAGCCTTTGGTACATTTAGCTTAAAAAAAAAAAAATAAAAAAAAAAAAATAACTAGTGTAGTGTAGTTTATTTTTTAATTGGTTTCTCTCTAGTAACTGTGAATATATCCAAGAAAAGCTTGTTCCTTTTAGTTTACATCGCTCAATTGCCCAATATCTCACAATTTTTCTATAATCATATAGTAGATTTTATTTATCACTGCATGACATAAAATCATGTAAATCCTGCAGAGATACTGTAAACATGTAAATGACATCATTTTAAATTTCAGATTTATTACTGTTAAATCTGGAGAAATCTTGAGTGGGTTAAACAGTAAATAATAGTAATAAAAAACTTACATCTTTGTTTATCTCTCCCTCCTTGCAATGCTGTGTACATATGTTCAAGAATTTAGTTTTTATTTGTGTTTTATCTTTCCAGGGAGTTTTCACACATTTTTGACCTGTTCACTATTGTATCACAGTATTTTCAGTAAAGCTGCTTTGGAATGATACAAAAATATAACTAATTATTTCTGTACTGAATTTGAAAGAGATTTAACTCTGTAATATTGGACATTAAAAGAAATATACTGTTAAATGCACTTATTCAATTATTTATTTATTTGGCTTCGGGACAATTACAAGTAAATCGTTTAAGTTCGGAGGCACCATGTTGACTATAATAATGCACTTAATATTTTATTCTCACAGAATAAATGGGTCTGTATAAATAAAATATTCAGCTTTATATTTTAGGAAGGCTCTTAAGCAAGGGCAAGGACCTGCTTGTAATGGGATTTACAGTTTTTCCTTGTGGATGCCTGATTGTTTTGTTTTCCACAGCAACTAGAGTTCAAACTGGACAAAACATCTCACTGAATGTGGCAGTTCACGTGTTTCTGACACACTGTGCATTCTGGAGAGAGTGTGGACACATACTTAACATACCATTCCACATCTTCTATTTCTCCCTGTACCATGCACTTAGTGTTTGGGAGCATTTTAGTCTTGAGCAATAGCTTGTGTGTGAGGTCAATGATCAAAGGGATGGTGGGAGACCTCTATCGGACTGTGATATCATTCTCGCATCCATGAGGAGGACCATCGTGTGTGTGTGTGTGTTTGAATAGGTGATCTGCATCCTGTCAGTTCTCACGCTGAGCATTTCTCACTTGTCTTGAACAACTCTCTCCCTATTTATGATCCCTTGCATGTTTATTAAATTAAGCTGTTAAAATTGCATTTTAATGAGAAAAAAAAAACTACAGTAACACCTGTCAATGTTTGAAATGAACCCTTTTTCACATTTCTGAAGTGGATGTCAACATAATCAACATAGTACGCATCTATGAGCAAAATAATTAATTATGGTCAAAATGAAAATATCTTATTTATTTTTATGTTCACTGGGATTTTTTGTTTTATATTACAGTACGTTGTACTGCATGTTTTAGTGAATATATATTGTATTGTTTATGTTTTTTGTATTTTAATGCAGTCTGAGTAGGTTGATATAACATTATAGTTACTGTATATATGGAATATAAAATATATAGGCACCAAAAACATCCTGAGAAAATGTATATATTATTATAAATGTTATTAAACAATGTACATTGCGTTTGTTTTTATTATTATTATAGTTTACTACTCATTATCCAGTATTTGCTACTAAAAATTAAAGATGAGTTAGTGAGTTAATATTGCATTTTTGTATTATAGAATTTTGCTATAAACATTACATGTTGTAGTCTCATGGCACTTACAAAGCGTTTCTGCAGGGTTTAATATGCTGCCCTGCATGCTTTTATCAATGGTTCTTTATATGAAGGTCTGGGGGCTTCACAGCAGGATTTTACAATTACAACCTAGCAGACCGTTTAATGGTTTTCAGCCCAGGGCCCTTTCCATGACTGAGGTGGAGCTGATTGCTGATGGCTCTAATGTGAATCTCTACGAGACAGAGCGATCAATGGGAAGAGAGGCGCACAACAAAGACACTGCTCTGTTCACCAGCTGCTGATCGCCCAGCCCTGGTCTTTCCTGGGAAGTTAATGTTTCCAGGCAGTCCATGACCTGGATTGCTCACATATACAGTTCAAGCACCGCTGCTCAGTTCCAAAATCTAGTGGGCGGCCCTATTTTAATTCAGCATATGCTTCATTATTTTATGCATTAACTTCAGTGAAAAATAAATCCAGGATGGTGCACAAGGGGAGAGAAATATTGAATATAAATAAAAATTTACATTACCATACTGATTAAATAATAACAGTTCCAAATGTGTTATTTTACCCAATGTGTGTGTTTGTGTGTGTGCGCTCACATGCTGTGTATTTAGTTTGCGCTTATTAAAGAATCATGCTGTTAGTTCAGCAACATGCTAATACATTAAAATATTTTTCTTGTGTTGCTGCCTATGTACAGTATATTGTTGGATCACTTATGAGGATACACATATAACATTCATATATACATAGATTCGTATTTCAAATAAATCCTATTCTTTTGAAATTTTATTGATGAAAGAATCCTGAAAAAAAGGTATCACGGTTTCCTCAGAAATATTAAGCAGCACAACTGTTTTCAGCAATGATAATAATAATAAGAAATGTTTCTTATTAAACGATTTCTGAAGGATTATGTGACACTGAAGACTGGAGTAATGATGAGGAATAAATTCCTTTACTTTAAAAGTGCTGTTAAATTATTTCAATTATTATAAAATATAAAAATATTTATTAGGTGTAATAATATTTCACTATATTTCTACTTTTACTATATATTTTTTAATACATGATACATAAATTAATAAAAAAATAAATGCACTAAAACATTAAAATGCTCACCTGGATCTCTTCAGGTTCTTTGCTCAGACTCATTCCACCCTTAGAAAACCAATCCTCCAGTAAAGCTCTGAGGTTTATGAAGATGTGGATCATCTGGAGAGATGGTCACGGGCTGGTGGGGAAGCACACAAACTGTCTCTCTGCAGCTGTTGCTCTATCCAAGACCCCCTAACTGGACATCTACACTTAGAGAATCCATTCATCTGTCTTCTCTAGCTGTATGTATCAATGTCTCCTCTCAGACTGACACATTCAGCCAGAGTATGGCAGGATTTGGTTACACCGAACATATGGTTATTTTCATTTGAATTAGGTACAGATGGTTAATTGCTGGATTTAATTTGAATAAATGTTATCTGTATATAACATAACATGCCAAAATGAAGTAGAAGGCTGTATTATAATAGAATTAAAGCTTTTACATTACATTAATCTCCTGCAAAGCCTGCAGCAAGCAACTTTCTTCCTCACACTCTGCCTTTCCATTAAGGAAGGCCCATTTCCTCCCAGCGCCCACGTGCAGGATCTGGACATCCACACCTTCCACTGGAATACATTTAGGTTTATTTATGCAAAAATTACCTAAGCAGATGCTCACTTAACTTATTTAAAAATACAAAATTACATATTGGTCATTCCAACTAGATATCTAAATATCTTAAAGTAAAAGTTCACTCAAAAATAACAATTCGGTCATCATTTAAACACTCGAATGACATTCCAAATCTACGCTTTGTTATGTCTGTTTTTCACCGTTGAAAATAGTGCGTTTGTTTGTGTGTGTGTGTGTGTGTGTGTGTGTGTGTGTGTGTGTGTGTGTACGTTTAGGAGCATGACAGCCACTGGTCACGAGCCGTGATTATATTGCAATAACTCTATAACAATTATCCTAACCCCAAATCACATTCCGTGGTAAATTATACCTCATAAAACTAAGTAGACTAAGCAGCCTCGAAGCGCCAGCCGGTGTCTCAAAGCATCTTACAGCTCCTCTGAAAAGTTAATTGGATGATGCTGCACTCTTGTGGTCATCATTTGAACTGCACGAACTACAATGTGGCTATACTTACTTTCTTTTACTGTCTATGCTTACAGCCTATGTCACATATGTAGCATGCTTCAGTCATCCATTTTGACTTATTTAAGCAGGACCAAACTGGTAGATATATGTATTAGTTAATAAAAATAAGTACGTTTTGTAAAGTTGGTGTAAAGCACAGCTCACAACGATCCCTTATGAAAATTAACCATGGTTTTACTACAAATAAAACAAAAAAAAAACATGGTTACTGTAGTTAAACCATGGTAACCACAAATTAACCATGGTTTTGCTATATTAACCATAGTTTAACCATGGTATTTGTAGTAAATCTGTGGTTTTACAAATGGCAGTCAATACGCCAAAAAAAACATGGGTTACTACAGTTTTACTATAATAAAACATCCATTTGTTTACGAAACGCTTGATGGACCTTTCTTCAACCGCTAAGAGGCGCCATTTAGCAGCTGCTGTAATTCAATCACATGTACACTCTTTTAAAGCCACTTTGGATATCTCATGGCAAATTATATTGCATATTGAATATTTTGGCGCTTACAAAAGTGTTTATGCAGCATCCCTTTTTGAACGTATTAACTGTAATGCCTTCCTTCCATCTTCATTTTACTTTATAAAAGCTTAATTCCATCTATTGTAGCGTACTATGTCCAGGTTTTTAGTTAGATCATGCAAAGTTAATAGCCGTTTGGTCACATCTCATGAAAACATGTATCTTATTATGCAGATGGATACAATAGTTGAATGTAATATCCAGGTTATTTGTGTCGGAAAATGAAGAGTCATTTAGTCAAAATAAGGATGTAATGAGGGCTTACTGTGACTGTGGACAGTTACACAATGTTATTACCATTCAAAAAGCGTGTATTCCAAAGCCATCGCTTCTTTTGAATAAATCAGCCAATGTAACAAGCAAAATATATGAAAAGAAGACTCAACAGATTGGTAGTTATATCATGTACAGCCTGAATCTTCAAACTTTATGGTGCTGCTCCCTCAAGTTAGTTTGCATTACTTTTATAGTAATTTACTTTAATTCATATACTGTATCTTAATTTCTTAAAAATATAATCTTATTGATATCACAAAGTTTTAAAGTGACACAATGGATTCTTGTATTGTTGTAAGATTCAAAATCATTCTAACCTCTGTTTTTTTATGTGAGCTAAACAATGAACATCCAACAGGTGTCACATTTGAAGATATAAAACAGTTATCATGGTGCATGGTCTTTTAAAACATTATAATGACTTTTTTCTGTTTGCTTTGTGTTTTTTCCCCTCAATGTATCTTCATTGTTCACATGTTAAGAGAGAGAATTTTAGAGAGATCTTTAGAGATTTTGGTACTACTGTTCTCCTGACTGTTTTACATGGCTGCTGAATATCCAAAGTCATGTTGACACAAATACCATTTTCAGAGGAGTTAGAAAGGTGGGTAAATCAATACACAGCATCACCTGCCCTGGGCAAGTCAACACACTGCTAATGCGTCACTTCAGTGGCCTGTATGCTTTGACTTGCTTTTAGTAGTTGGGAAATTGGGAATAAAAAATCAAAACATTCAAATCAACACTCAGGCCGAATCTAAGGGAAGGGTGACAGACCATACAACATCATCTTCCCAAGAAGACACATTTCAATAACGAACAGATCAATGGTTTGTAAGTCTGCAAAGTAAGACTCCCATTATTGAGGATTTACGGGGAAAAATTTCTGTTTCTAGAAGTTCGGAGAATCTGTTCAGATTCTGTTCAGGATTACACTTTGAGAGTTAAGCATTGTTTATTCTGCAATGTCTATAATCTAGATAAGGCCTAGTTAAATTTATAAATATTCACTGTTAGTTTATTGTTGTTCATAACATTAATGTTACTAATGTAACTACAAGTAAAAAGCCAGACGAGAAGTAGCCTACTTGTTTATGAGTGACTCATCGAACACTGATTCGTTCAGGAACGAAACACGTCTGTGTGTTGTTTGGATGAAAATACTGTGCAACAGTTGATTTGGTTGGTTTGTCTTCATTTGTCTTCACTCCTTGGCAGAGCAAAAATACATAAAGTAACTGGCAAAACCGTGTCTACCACGTAAATACTTTTTTGTTGAACTGTTGTATCCACCTTATTTTTCTAAGCAGAATTAAGCTGTTTTTTGTAAAAATATGAGACTTCCGATTCACATTCATTCATTTTTTTTTTATTCAATGAACAATAACATACAATGTTTTATCAACAAACAATATCAAAAAGAAGAAAAGGCAAATAAAAAAAATTACAACAACAAAGATTCAAACAAATAAAAGTTGCAGAGTGGGATGTAAGTGTAATGTGGGGAGCGTGACAACGGAGTTGAGGATCCATATGCAGCTTTATTTAAAAGAGTGGTCAGAACAGGCAGTTTCAAACATCAGCAAACAGGTCTAACCCAGGGCGAGACAAAAGATTACTCCACAAAACAGGCAATGGTCAGGGCAGGCAGTAAATTATCAAAAAACTGTAAACAAGGCAAGGCAAGAAAAGAAAGCAAGGAACTAGGAAACTTTAAATAGTGATGAGGTAATGAGATACAGGTGAAGGCAATCAATGATGAAAAGTCCGTCAAAGGATTATGGGAAATGTAGTCTGCGGTAGATTGGCAAAAGTGCCCTATGGTGGAGTTCAAAGGCACTCCAGCTGAATATTGTGACAGTAAGTAAAGTTCAAAACAAAGATTATAAGATATACATACATAGAACACATATAGCCACAGAATATATTATAAAGTTTTCAAAGTTCTTACAGCTTTCTAATACAAGGTTTCTGATACTGTCAATATACATAAGCTATTTCAGTCAACAAATAAAAAAAAATGGGTTTCTGATTGGTAAATCTGCACAGATTCATTCATTCAATCAAGAAACAAGCGCACAGCCATCTTTAGAATTTTGGCTTTGAACTTCTGTTTTTGCGGAAGCCCTGTATATTTCTACAGAAGAGCTATTAGTTGGTGAAGTGGATTTACTTATATTACAATAAACAAAAGTTATTCTGAGCATTGTGAAGCGAATGTCATAACAAATGTCAGTACAGTGGGTAATTCCTAAATATATATAATCTTACCTTCACAATGTGGAAATACAAACTAGAAGACAGAAAACCATGTGTAGAGTTAAGGTGGCGTAGAGTGGTAGTGGTGTGTGTGTGTGTGTGTGTGTGAGAGAGAAACTTTTGTAAACCCATATTGTTGCTTGCAGCTATTCTCATTTCATTGTCTTCTACAAGCTTGATAAAAAAAACTGAGATTCTGCAGCCTTTTGTTCCTCATGGGTTTTTCTCTAAAGTGTAAATATCTAGATGAGACCCATACATATATATATATATATATATATATATATATATATATATATATATATATATATATATATATATATACATACATATCATGTCAGATTGAACAGAGAACTCTTTATCTTTACAAACATAAAGAACACTGATCCAGGCATACAAAAATTCATGGTGAAAGATGGGAAGTAGCCACTTGGGAAATAAGTTACAAAGTTCTTCTTAATGGTGAACATGGTGACACTTGTCACATTGAGTAAGTTATGCAATTTCAAAGAAGCCCCCTGGGCTCAACGAGACCGATGAAATGTTGAAAGAGAAATTGAGAGGAGCATAACTGCCTGTTCTGGCTTATAATAATTTCAATGACTGGGAAATCTTTCCTTCTTTCTTACTTTTGCTGCTTCCCTACTGTGTTATCACAAGCAATGCTAATGTAAAAAAAACATTATCATTTCATATCTGTTGAAAATTAGAACAGTTTAAAGTGAGCTGTGAATAGAAAGTGAAGAGGAAGATTAAAAGCAATTAGAAGAGAGTAAGATCGTAGAACAAAATGTCACTCAGACAAAAAAATGGGCTGGAGTGTAATTAGTGTGTGCAACTGTGGCCATGGAGCGATTACAGAAGTATTATTTATGCTTTATAATAAGTTTGGGAAAAACAACGGCATGGCAGAAATTTAAACTATGAAAATTACTTTTGATTGAGAATTTGGGAAATAAGTTATTCCTCTGCTTCAGTCGATATATTTCTTATTAACATTTGGGAAAGTGCTGAAGTGAGTTTTGTGCCATCTAGCGGTTTAGAGAAAAATCTAATACAAATGTTTAAGACATTCCCTACTCTGACTTTTTCATAGCCCATGAATTGCTTAGGTTGTGTGTCTAATGCATTTCTTTTCTGCAGAGCACACTGTCTGATAAACTGCTCATCCCTCTGAAAGACATCATGGCCTCTAATTAGTATCCTGAAATATTAGTGTTTATTCCCTCAGCCTGGAGTTCCCTCTCTAATGCCGCAGCCGTACTCAGCGGAAGCATTAATTACATAGTGGCCTATCAGATGCAGCTACATTGTGTGCAGCTGCTCTCTAGCCATTGATCTTCTAAGATTGCTGCGAAGTGGCAATGACATAATGTCAGTATCTTGCTATATTGATAAGGTTAATTACCCGGCCTCTATTCACTGTAAACAATGACAGAGGAGTGAAAAAGATACCATCATTTTCGCATTAAACTAAGTGACCGTTGTTTATGGGTATGATTATGTTTACCATGGATTGTAGTGTGGAGTAAATTATTTATAGGTTATAAAAGCTGAATTTTTTTTTTGTTGAGGTCTTCTGACTCATATGAAAGGAAGTATATTTTCTGTATAAAAGCACAAAATTTCTAAAACATTTCAGTTGTTCAGAAACAACAACCAGAGGCAGGATGTCAACGTTGTTTTATTTTATGATGATAACTAAAAATCCAACACATGTTCTATAATAATCGCACATAAGAGGCTCTTGAATCTGATGTACTATATGTTAAGGGTCAACATGTACCCTCTAAATGGCTAATTACTCTGTTGCTACATGATTGACATCATGTTGCCCTCACTATATTGATCCAATCGGCATAACTTTGTGTGCTAAGATTGTTCGGCAAACTTAAAACTCTTGGGGAAATGTGTTTGGGAGTGTGTTGTAGGAATGGGTGAGGGAATGAATGGATGTATGATGGGAGAGATTAATGCTGATAAACTTGCTGTGTGAGTCATGCTTTCATTACTTAGGTTAGCATGAAGATGAGTCACATTTTTTCCAATGGTGCTCTTGGGTCACAGAGACCCCAAGTTACCCAACTGATCAATAAATGAGATGGTATATAAGCAAATAAATCCCCTGTCCATTAACCTGTAGTGCCAATAAATAGCTTCATAAGAATTACAAACATGTGGTACCTTACAGGGGTCATGGACTGCATTTTTTTATATTTTTATTTTGCAGTGTTCTCTGAGTATTAAGCTATTTTCTATCCTGCTTTTGAGGTTCTCTGCAGAACGATCTGTTTAATAGGTGGGATGCATTTAAGACTCGCATGTAAAAGCCCTCTGCTTGGCTAACAGCTTAGTTTGATAAAATAACAGATGGACGCATCAAGAAACATGTTGCTATTTGATAGAAATCTTTTCTTTGAAATGCATGTTTGCATTTTTTTTTCTAAATCTAAATTACTACCTATGCTCTCAATGTCAAATGCAGAAGGTTAGATTATTGAAAGCGACATCACATACAGCCAAGTATGGAGGAGACCCATACTCAGAATTTGTGCTCTGCATTTGACCCATCCAAAGTGCACACACACAGCAGTGAACACACACACCCGGAGAAATGGGCAGCCATTTATGCTGCGGCGCCCGGGGAGCAGTTGGGGGTTCGGTGCCTTGCTTGTGATATTGCCAGCCCGAGACTCAAACCCACAACCCAAAGGTTAGGAGTCAAACTCTCTAACCACTAGGCCACAACTTCCCCATAAATACTATATCGGGTGGTTGTTCTGCACGCTTAAACTAATAAACAAACTCCAGCTGGTCCAAAGTGCAGCAGCTACAGTTCTTACTAGAACCAGGAAGTATGACCATATTAGCCCGGTTCTGTCAACTCTGCAATGGCTCCCTATTGAACAGTGAAAACATTTTAAAATCTTACTAATTACTTATAAAGCCTTGAATAGTTAAGCTCCTTAGTACTTGAGCAAGCTCATTACACATTATAGTCCTTGCAATCTCAAAACTCTGGCCATTTGATAATAACTAGAATATCAAAATCAACGGCAGACAGCAGATCCTTTTCCTATTTAGTGCCCAAACTCTGGAAAAATCTACCTAGTGTTGTTTGGGATGCAGATACTCTCTGTCAGTTTAAATCTAGATTAAAGATCCATCTCTTTAACTTTGAATACACATAATACACTATCACATTTCTATAAATAAAATCTGTTAAAGGATTGTTAGGCTGCATTAATTATGTAAACCGGAAGCAGGAAGACTTCCCTTAACATCCGATGTACTTGTTACATCATAAGAAGAATGGCATCCACGCTAATATTAGTCTCTGTCATTCTTATTCCGAGGTCACCGTAGCCACCAGATTCAGTCTGTATCCAGATCAGATTATGGATCAGCAAGATGACCTCTACAACCTGGAATGTCAGCGGAGACCACGTCAACTAGATGAGCACCAGAGACAAATCCCCTGCGAAGACTTCGTCACCTCAACAACCATCAGTGTAAGACCATGGGAACCAGACAAGTACTCTGCATCTGTCTTGCAGGCTGAAATTAAACCACAACATGCAGGTTTCGTCTGGTCAGAGGAAAACTGCCCCCCAACTGAGCCTGGTTTCTCCCAATATTTTTTCTCCATTTCTGTCACCGATGGAGTTTTGGTTCCTTCCTTGCCGCTGTCACCTTTGGCTTGCTTAGTTAGGGACACTTGACTGACTGCAAAGACACTGTTGGAAGAGAGCTGAACTGGATGATGACATCACTGAATCATTTAATGAACTGACTTTAGCTGAAAAAATGACTGTTGTTGTCTTCTTGCATTATTGACAAACTATTTTCCTGTTTAACACTGTAAAACTGCTCTGACACACAACCAGTTTTGCAAAAGCACTATACAAATAAAGGTGCCTTTACTTGACGCTGCTGTGGCGTACTCTAAAAACAACATGGGTCAAACCCAAGAAAGGAGGGTAAGTCAAGCCCATTTCTGAAAGAGATAAAAAAAAAAATAAGAAAAATACAGAAAAGATGGTTTTTGTCGCCCCCCAGGAACAATACCTTGTCATTTGTCTTATGTGGAAAATACATCTGGATGTATATTTAAATATTTTGTTGGGAAACAACTAGACTAAAATAGTAAGTATGAAAAGCATTTTTATTTGTTTGTTTTTTGCAGTGCAGGTACATTCATTCATATTTTCATCATATAGACACTGTGGAAGTGACAAAATGGCATGTCCTCTTATACTGAATTCTTATGAGGGGGCTTAATTAATTCGCAGGGAGTTACATTTACCTTTAGATTTTTTGCTATAACCACATGCATATTAATTTGAGCGGTAACATTTATAGTCGGTAGTTTTCTATATAACATCAGGGATGCAGAGGACATTAGTAAGGCTGCTGTATGAAGAACGGTAAGGAAAGTGTGCCTCGCCCTTACGCTCTTTATGAGAATTTGTGTGTCGTTTCCTGAGCACAAACCCATCGCAAATGAAGCTGCTTAATTACTGTATGGAATGGAAGGATGCCAGATGGAAGAGCAGTGCGAGATGCTGTAAACACCACCACCACCACAGCTGTTACAGTTATTTGGTCATCTTGATTTTCTACAAATACAATAGCAAGTTATTCTTTTTACTGTTGGATTTTAACACTCTTCCAATATTTGGTATTGTGGCTTCATTCTTCATTATTTTGCGAGCCATCTTGCTGTTGGCTGAGTAGAAGTCAAATGTTAATTTCATTACTCTCATTAAGAAATGCAGCAGTTTGGTTTAGAGAACATTCAATTATGTGAAAAGAGCATTAGACTATGTGGATTTTACTTAATATGTCAAATGTTTGTAAAGACACACCCATAAACCTTTTACGCATCAAGCTTTATCTGATCTTTTTTACTCTTCTTTTGCCTGTGTCATTAATATTAGTTCAATACCTATCATTCTGCCACTTTTTAACTTTGATATTATAACAGGGATTAAGAACTCAAGAGTTTCCCACCTTAGGGTAAGTCAACTCAGAGTGGGTTGAACCTCCTTATTGAAAAGGGCCCCCGGGAGTTCTTTATTTTGCCCCGTGTTTACCCGAAACAGTGCGTTCTCATCCTATCTAGATATGTTTGGGTCTCAAGGAAGGCAATTCAAAGACTGTTTTTCAAAACTCACACTACACAGTGTCTTTTAATCTTTTAATGTCATGGTTCTGTTGATTGAGTTATTTTTGAGTTATTAGTGTTGATTTTTGCATCTCTCTAGTAATTCCTCTCCTACAGTGTCTATCAATGGGAGGGTCTACAGAGGCATTGATGTAGAGGAGGCGGTGCTTAGTCACAATATTACATCATAAAGTGGCAAATTGCAAAACAAGTCATTTTCTGAGCTTAGTTTCAATAAAAGTTGTTTTGAGTTTTGAAACTTATAGTATGTTTTTATAGTACAATGACACAAACGCTCAGCCACGCCTTCCTAAAACGCCTCGTTTAAACATGGTGTAGAAAGACATAACACCACCCAAACGTATATGCAAAGAAAGAAGGTGTAACTTTTATTCTTGCTGTAGCATTGTTGTTGCCCCCACCATTTTATGGAGACATTTGTTTTGCCTTTCAATAGAGGACAAAACTAGAAATCAGTGGTTAAGTTTTATTTACAAAACTGTTCCAAAACTGTTCAACCCAAATATTCTAGTGTGTACAGCGCAGTTTATGGAGGAAAAGTTTTACTGAACCTGGTAAGCGGCGTAACATTTCCATCACACACTTAAGGAATTCTGCCAATCACAATGCACTGGATAGCTGGCCAATCAGAGCACACCTCGCTTTTCAGACCGATGAGCTTTGTAAAAATTGACGCGGCACAGAGGAGAAACAATTATGTATGTGGAAAATAATGTTTTTTTTTTAACCTTAACCCTCGTAAACACATTGAATTACATCAAATACACAACATATTATTCTTTTTAGCAAGGTCATATGACACCTTTAAAAGTACACTTGCAAGTATGTTTTGTTAGTTGATTCATATTAGACTCCACATACATAAGCAGATTTGTCATGCATTAATTTATTCTGAAATCAAAAGTATTTGATGATAAGGCTACAATCTACAAGGCTAAATTTCTACATCCTACATATATTTAAATTACAATTTAGTGTTGCAGTGTAGTGGGGAAAAAAACATAATAAGCAGCTATTGTTTATAATGTTACTCAATCACTAGAGGATGAATCACATGAATTTTGTTAATGTGCATTATATATGTTTCCATCTCACCTGTCTGTTTTGACTGCATTGTGGTTTTCTTTGTGCTCTTTTTTGATTAATCCTCTTAATTTCATTCCTACCTCATTCCTTTACGGTCCCTCATGCGAAATAAATTATTTTTTTGACCCGTGAGAAAGCTCTGGTTGTATTTATTTCAGTCCTGATGAAGCTACTCAGTCATCCAGTCCCAATCCTCCAAATCTCCAGCAATAACCCTCTTGTAAAGGATATTCACTGATTATTTATTCACTTTGATATTTAGCCGATATTTCCCAGTGGTGCTATGCTTAACTGTGTATCAAATCTTGCTCTCCCATGTGCGTCATGTTGTGTGGCGACAAACACACAAACTCAAGCACACCTCCACCTACTCATACACAACCACACGCTTCATTATAGGTATAAACACATTGAGATACCTGTTTTGTTAGCATGTTTTGAATCAAACAGATATTAATATAAATAATCCTACACATACACACACATACATTCAGAATATGCCCGGAAATATAAGGCCATATCACAATTCGAGAATCTTACTCTAGAGTCCATGACACCAAGATGGTTGACATTTTTATAATGAGTTGATATTAAACAGACACTGATGTAATCATATAATCTGTATCTAGATCCCACTCAAGGGAGCTCCTTCCACACCCCCAAAACAAGACAAAGCTGATTATGAAAGGCTGAATTTAGGCTTTTTATTTTTCCATGACACTCCAACACCTTTTCATTTAATAGGAAATTCAATGAAAGTTATAGTAAATCTCTACCATTTATTTAAAAAATGTGATGAGTGATACAGTATCACAAGGTAGACTACAGTTTGCTAAAATAAGGATATTGTAGTTATCAAATTGCATTTGTGTTTTATGAACTTTTAATGTATAATTTTCATTAAAAAAAATGTAATTAAGAAAATTGTTATTTCCTGATTCTGTTGTCAGATATATATAGCCTACACAGTGATTAAGCAGCTATATGGCTTCCTATGGCTACACAACAAGGGATATTTGCAAAAAAGATCCAAAGAACATGATTATAATGTAAATTTTTGTCCTCTCTCAGGGCATCTCTTTAGTGATCCATTTTAAATGACAAACAATAGTTTAAGGTTCCCTGTTTGAACACCAGGAGTTAGTAAGCATGGATTCCCAGGGGAAATACATTTGAAAGAAATATTTACAAAAGTCATTTTCTGAAAACTGTGTGGCATAATGGGCTCTAAATCAAGTTTATATCCCTTGTGGTTTAGTAATCATTAGATATTCCAGAGATATGCTAAATCTAGAGGAAAAATGGATTGAAAGTATAATTACTGGCATGTGAGCCCAGTTCTTTCCAGGAACGATAAATGTCTTTTATTATTTTGTACTAGATAAATATGTGTGAATGAACATCTTAGTCTGACTCAGAGGATTTACACAGACATTTATTTATCCTCTTTTGTTTTCCCAAAAAAAGACGGTTAAAGAAACCATAAAAATCTTCTTTTGCTTTGAAATATCATGTTTATCTAGTTTGTAATGTCTGTTGTCAACCGGAAGAATTACCGTATGCATATTTAAAAATATTGATAAAATATTTAAAATATTAAAATATGAAACTTTAAAATATTCATATCTCAGCAAAGGTTTTGTCACAAGTATTCTTTAAAAGCATGTATTTTACAGTAAAACAATCCTGTTTGTAAAAAAAAAAGTCTGGCTGAAGATGACAGATTTTAGTTTTATTACTCATAGCTTTGACCATATGTGGTAGTTGTCCACTCATTTCACATCATCATTTGTGTTACTCACGTGCCGGGGCTGATACAACGTGACGTACGTCTCAGGTCGATTTACGAAGAGGGTGTGCGAGAGTTCATAATGTTAGACTGTAAGTCTGACTGAGAAAGCAAAGCACCAGACGAAGCTGCGCGAACTGACGGACTGACGCGCACGAGAGCATGAGGAGCAGCAGTCAGTGTGAACGCGGAGCAGCTCAGCGCGCGATGAGCCCAGCGCACAACTCAGCCCTGATGCTCGGGGTGCTCCTCATCTCCTGCATACCCATCACCACAAGTAAGTCATGCATACAGCTCTCCTTTTACTCGAGTAATGTCTGAGGAACTTAGCTGAAGTTTGGTGGCCTATTACATTTAAAATTAAGTTTATCTGTTAAAATGCTGTGTGTTTTACATATATATATATATATATATATATATATATATATATATATATATATATATATATTTTTTTTTTTTTTCACATATATTACTCACAAAGATAAAATGTGAACAATGTATATGTAAAAAATGTAGTAGAAATTAGTCTTTATTGTGGCAAATTAAATGGATGGAATACATAAATACTGAAACGTTAAAAAAAAAACAACAACAACAACAACTGTTGCTCTCCACCACTGCAACTTCTGCCTTTACGTTGTCTTTAGACTGACTTTTTACTGATTTCATGTTTGAAAATAATTTTGATCTTTATTTTAGATTTCTTGCCTGTGGTTCAAAATGTGCTTCAGTAGTGTGTCAGTATATAATAAGCACGTCATTGTGATGCATTAACTAAGAGCTACTGTATACAGGGCAGTGAATTCTGTCATAGTGCCTTGTTATAGGCTGAACTAGTGAAAACTGTGGGATGTTTTCCCATTAACTTGCGTAATCAGTCTAGGGTAAAGAGTGTTATGCATATGATTCCTTTTGTGGATTATAATCATAACACCACAAGGATTAAAATGATCATCTGCTTGATCATCTGCAATATTGCAAAAAAGAATTCACTCAATACACCAAGAGCTATATTATCAAATTAGATTCAGTCACATAACTGCTAATTATGATGTCACTGAGAAAAAAAAAGTATTATTGTACAGCGGAGACAATTTTGACAGCAGTGATGTCACAATAATTTGAATAATATAATGACAGTGTAAGAAATGGCAGAAGATTTTGGCATGTATAAATGCCAGGAGTTAAATGCCATTTATTGATATACAGAATTATACCGTCAAGGGGGACATGAAGAAACAAGTTTGCAATAACATTAGATTATAATTTTTTTTTTCATGTTAGGGTAGTGACCTTACTAAGGGTGTTGTTGTTTTTTTTTTTTTGACAAGTTGTTTCTGTGGTTGTTTTTGACTAGTGATCTCACTTATTCTAGGTCTTAAACATGTCCCACAAATCATTCACAGAAAACACCTTTTGACAATAATGGTTCAAAAAGGAAAGCCTGATTGAGATACCCATATACACTCTCAGAAGAAAATGTACGAAAGCTGTCACTGGGTTGGTACCTTTTCAAAAGGTACACTTTTGTAGCTTTAGATACTAACATGTAGCCTATCTTTAAGGTACTAATTTGGACTCTTTAGGTAAAAAAAAAAAAGTGCCTTTTGAAAAGGTACAGCCCCAGTCGCAACCTTTGAACCTTTTTTTCTGAGAGTGTAGATCTATATACAAGCTCAGTTAAATTGGATCTTACTCCTTTGAGGGAAGAGGTAAAAATCAGCAAAACATGAAAATTGATATGCAGGGGTAATTAATTTCATACCTGTACAGCTTATCCTCACAAGGATAACAGCTGTTAAGGCTTCTAGATTGATTTCACTGGCAGTTTTGTGATGCATTTGCAAAGAAACCTCATGACAATGAAAACAGCTTTAGAAATGATACAGAAGTCATAATAAGATTTGATAGTTACCAAATAATTATGACCAGTGGAGACTTTGTAATTATTAAAAGTGCCTAAAACTATAGAATGCTTGTCGACAAAATACCTTGATTTAATTGTTTATCTTGATCATATCCCATGCAAAATTAATGTTATTAAACTTAATTGTACTTGTAACACTGAATATTATTAATGGAGTTTATGTAATAATGATTTCTGCATGAATTGCAGGTGCTCCAGTGCTCTTGAATCCATCTTCAATAGAGCATGAGCAGTTACTAACCCAGGTGTGTATGATTCACTGTCAATAAATGTACTTATGAGTTCTTTCATTTTAACCATATTAACTCTCCCAACATTCATTAATATACACATTTCCTCAGAGACAAAAGTTCATTTTAAATGAATTATCCCATAATGCCTTTTAACTTCACCCTCTAAGGTGATGATTACTTCTTTGTTTACATATGCTAACTGCTAAACACTGGGATCTAGAGGCTGGCATATGAAACCATAGTTTAATGCATGTTTATGGCCATGGGCTTAAATGAACAAAGCAACATGTAAATGATATGTGATTCATTTTGAGTTTGCACTTTGTATTTGTTCTTTGAATCTTCATTTATATAAGCCCCAAATCTTCAACTGCATTTCTGTCTTTTGGTGTAGATAACTGATCTGTGCTCATTCTACCTCTCTGCAGACCCATCCTTTAGAGTGAGTAATGCAGAATCATTGCCATTTGCAATAAATATACTAAATTATGTGTGTCTATGAGAAAGCAAACTGAGAGTGAATTATGGTATATAACTCTTGTGCTAACAGTCGGTTAATTGTGCTGTGAATCCCAGTTAAACAGTGAATTATGCTCTGAAATGTTTCGATGGGAATTCCTTTAAAATAAATTAACAGTGTTAACAATTTCAGTACAATGCACCTGACTCTTTCGGCTCAGCCGCAAATGTTTAACACTTGTATTGTGTTCTGGACATTTTGACATGGAGGTGGTTACCTTTTTCAGAAGATTTTAGTTAAGTCAATCTTTGTGTCAACTTGTTTTCTTTCAGTTGGAACAGGTTTTGTATTTCTCTTTGGAACTGATTAGTCATGGATCTGAAGTGAACATTGCCAAAATGATCCAAGCCAAGTTACCTTTATTTTTAAAGTGCTTTATATAACAGAATCAGTGATGAACCTCACCAGATACAGTAAGACAAATTCTGCTGTAAAGCAGCTGTTGCAAGAAAATATTGACTTCATTCAGTTAGAGTCAGTTTAGTTTAATTATTAAAGTTCAATAATCATAAAGTTACGTTTGGCAATAAACAGAGCAAATGAAGACTGTAGTGTTCAGCTCAAGTGAGTTCCATGTTGATTCATTTCAGTTCAATAACAGTTTATGTTGCAAAATTAGTTAATTATAAAATTATTTTGTTAATTATATACTGTATGAAGCTATTAAGCAGCGCTACAGAAAACCTGATTCACAAATAATGTTTTTTTTTTTTTATTATTAAAAACTGAGGTGCACACACTCAGATCAATGAGGCCTACAACTAATCAGTTCCAAGAAGATATACAAAACCCATGCTAATTGAAGGAAAACAAGTTGGCAAAAAAAATGTAGTTCAAAATGAGGTAATAATATAGGATAATGACAGGTTTACAAGCATAAAAAAGGAATTCAGGAACACTGAATTAGGATTTTAAACACAATACAAGACTTAAACTGTCCTTAATCCATTTATGTTTCTTTTAACCTTTTTAATCTGCCAGACATCTGATGTGCTGGAGGACCTGTGTTTCCTAATGCTGGGATCACTGCAAAAATCAAAGGTGAATATTATTCATGACCACACACAATCAGCATGTGCAAAAGATTTACCAAACATTCTACACATCACCGCCAAACTTTACATATTTGTTTATTAAATAGTTGTGGTAATTTGATTGTGCTTTGAGTTAAGAGTCAGTGTGTAACAGCCTCAACTAATTTCACCATATTTCAATCCATTCCACAGACCCCCCAAATCACAGCATAAAATATGAAAAACTAAATAAAAAATAATATTTCTGTCTGGGTGAACTTATCAGTGTATTAATGTATAGAATAACGAAAATACAATTTGCTTCGATGCATTATCTATTGTTTTTTGTACATGCAGGAGCTCACAGCTCGAGAGACCAGAAAAAGAGTGAGTATGAGACAGTAGCAGTCTTAATTTGAGGTTGTGTCTTCAAGCACATTCAGTGCAATGACAATTAAAAGGCATCATAACATCAGCATCCTTTTATCTTTGTCTATTCATATATGTTCTATTCATGTAATTGTTTTTTGTACATGGATCTTTTTATGGATTATGGTTTTTATGTTTTTTCATGTTTCTGTCTGTATTTATTTGTGGTGTTTGTGTAACTTCTGTTTGTGTGTTTGGTTTTGCATTCGTGTGTCTGTACCTGTTTGTGTAGTTTTTATTTCATTACACTAAACCGAATGGTGCAGGATTGTCAGATGGGACGGTAGGTTTCCTCACGGGTTGTTTAGTGTCTGTTGCTTTTAACACTGTTGCTACGCTGCACTGTCTCCAATAACACACTCAACTGTGTATTATAATTAGGGATATAAAATTCTTAAATACTCATTAAATAAAGTGAAGGAGGTGAATGAAATAAACTGTGTTTTAGGCCACTGCACAGTTCGCTTCTGGGCCAAAGTTATGGAAAATCAAAATGCAATATATAGCCACATTCCCAGGAAACTAGTTATAAGGGATAATGCAAAAAATAAACTTTACATTAAATTATTGTATTTTTATTGTCTGATTTTACTTGAAAACATTAGCTTAATGTTTCCACTAAGTCTAATCATTCGGAGATCAAGTGTAGCTTTAATCGATGGGGAATAAATAGCAGACCACTCAATGATCCTTTAGTATTTAGATGATTTTTTAGATAATTATTATCATTCTACTACATAAAACTATAGTTACTCTTTAGTTCCCATTGCATGCATGTAACCTCTGATATCCTATGATTCCTCCTTGACTGCATCCACGCTTATGAAAAAGAAGATAATTAAACCGATATTGTGTATTACTTTTTTTCCTAAAAATATTTAAAGATGAAAAGATTTTTCCTTGAAATATGAGATTTTTTTTTTTTTTAATCAACATCAGAATTTGGGCAGCGACTCACAAGAGAAGCTAAATTAATCTTAAGGTAAATTTGTCCATATTTAATTATTTTGTGTTGATGCCGTCAGAGGAACTTTTCAGTGTCTTTTCCCTCCAAACTATCCATTCTTTGCATATTCACCACATTGCATCTTTAATAAACGTGTATCATACAGACATTTCTTAATTAATTTTACAGTTAAAAATATTTATATGCCAGGTTTGTGATACATTTTAAATATGCAATCAAATGAACTGCATATTTGTAACATCCCACCGCATACTGTATGTTGCCATGTGCTCTGGCATGGCCTGCATGTGATTGCATTATACTGAGCATCAATGCACTGTGTGTGCAAAATGAACACTGAGTCGCACTGAGGACAGATGAGTGTGAGGAAAAAGTACTAGATGAATCCTCTCTGCGACCCCTGGCCAATCCCCAGGAACAGATGTTCATGGTTTTCATATCTCTCCATGTCTGTCTTCATGATATCTCTCTATATATGTGTATGTGTCAGTCTACTGTGTTGCACCCTCTTCTGGAGCTCATACCCCATCTCGCCAGAAGAAGAAGCAGGAGAATGAAATTAAATGTATGTATCCTGCATGCTTACCTTCATTAGCACTGTGAGTATGACACGCTGCAAAAGCAATATTTAGTTTAGGTAAGTGCCAAGAAAATAAATACTGTAAGTACTGGAGGATTTATATTCAGAAGTAAATTTAGCTGTACTAAACATAAGAAATAATAATTCTTATGTCCCCTAATTCTCTTAATGAATAGTGCATACATTTTTTAATTAGTCCAGTCCAGTACTGTTAAATATTAAAGCAACTGTATGTAGTTTTGTGTATTTAAAACGTATATTTCAAGGGAAGAAACGACACCTTACAGTTGCTTTGGTAATTGCATAAATAGTTGATAAAACCAGAATAACTTTAGACAGATTTTCCTGGAGAGTGACTGAAGTGTCTCTCTGCTGCTTGATGAAATGCCATATGCGGTTTGATAATATCTAATCATGACTTAGCTCTAGGGCTTTTTTTTCTGACCATCAGTAATTGTTGATTTAATTAAGTGTTAAGTGTTAATTATTAAAGTACTAAGTGTTAATTATTATTAAAAGAGACAGAGTGTGTATGTGTTTAAACACCACATACTGGACAGCATATCTTCCTCTCTCTATCTTTCTCTGGTTGATGCTGGAAATATTGATATTAATGTATGAGTCTTATTCACAAATTAATTATTAATTGTTTCATTTTTGAATTACATATGGTACCATTAAAAAGTTTGAAGTCGATAAGACTTTGTATGTGTATGTGTACGTGTGTGTTTGAAAGAAGTCTCTTATTCCCACCAAGGCTTCAATTATTTGATCAAAAATAAATTGCAATTAAAATGTTAAAATGTAATTTATTTCTATGGTGACAAAGCTCAATTTTCAGCTTCATTACTCCAGTCTTCAGTCCCACATGTTCCTTCAAAAATCATTAAAATATGCCAATCTGATGCTCAAGAAACATTTCTTACTATTATGAGTCAGTGTCAAAAATGTGTGCTGTTTAATATTTTTATGAAAACCATAATACATTTCATTTTAGGATTTTTGGATGGATAGAAAGTAAAAAGGAAAAAAAAACATTTTAAAATAAATCTTTTGTAAAATGTCTTTAGTCTCACTTTTGATAATTTTAATTAATAATAAAATTACAAAATATATCACTGCCCCCAAAATTTTTATTAATAATAATAAATGATAGTTGTATACAACTATATATATATATATATATATATATATATATATATATATATATATATATATATATATATATATATATATATATATATATATATATATATATATATATATATATATAGTTGTATACAATACTTTCATTTTTATGTATTTGTACTGTATATATAATAATATATTAATGTACACAGTATATATTTAATATAGATTGAATTTACTACATCTAGATTAAATGTAATATTTATTTCTGAATATAACATTCTTAATGCAATACTATTTTTAATATTTATCTTTTAACTTTTTTCATTGTATTTAAAGTATTAATTTCTGTATTATGTAACCCATGCTTGTGCACATACATGGCTGCACGAGGCTGACATGTGCATGCATGAGTTTGAGTCCATCTAATTTTATGTGGAGGATGTGAAATGGCTCAACCTTAGATTAACTGCTCCTGTCCATTTGTGAGGTAATTGTACGCTAAAAGTGTTATTGTGCTATAAGGGTAAAAGACAAAACTGCACAAGAGTAAATGATGACTGCCTCACTCTCACACGGGAAATGGTCCTGATGGATTTTGTTGGGTAGATAAAGCTTTTTAACCCCTAACAACACTGCCGTCATCAAAGCTTTGATTCATCTGAAGAACTCTGATGATTGAGTTAGTCAAAGTTGTGTACAAAAGCAACATCAAAAAGTGTGGTGTGATCTTTGGAGCACATCTAGAACAATTCCTTCTGTGCACAGGATGACCTTCAAGGGCCCGGACGGATCCAGAGCAGGGGCTTCTTCCTTTATCGGGTAGGGTTTTATATATTATATATATTTGTGAGTATTATTTATTGTTCAGCCCAACAAGGAATGTAATTATCTTCTTTAAATCGCTGTGCTGGTGTATGAAAAAAAAAAAAAAAATCAGATTAGTGGTCAGCCAATATGTATTTTACAAAAGTGTGAAATTATTACTTTTGGTTCCCTCCGATCCTACATTATTTAGATGCTAAATTTTTCTGTTAATTTTCATTTTAGTTTGTTTATATTAGTGTGTTTTAGTAATATAATTGTTTTTATTTCTCTGTAGCTTTAATTTATTATTATTTCAGCTTAATGTTTTTTTATACTTTACTATTTCAGTTACATATTTGGCAAAGCAACATTTCTTATTTTTTAAGTTCTTTTTTTTTTTTTTACTTAATGTTGTATATATTTATGTCAACTTTATTTTAATTATGAATTAAAATAATTATTAATAGTTTTAGTTTGTTATAAACAAGACTGTGACATACAGATTTATTTCACATTTTAAATATACTATTTTATCTTGTTGCTTGAACAAAAACAACAAACAAACAAAACACTTCTTAGTAAATATTTTTCTTTGTTCTTTTCTGTAGCCACGAAATGGAAGAAGATCTGATGAGTATGTGTAAAACAACAAAGAAATGACAAACCAGGTATTTAATATTTACAAATTAGAAAAATCTATCAAAGCTTCTTTTTCAATGTGTTTCCTACATGTGTTCCAGGTTTTGAGTCACATTAATCTCACAGGACTAAAATACAGAAAAACGAATACACAAACTCATATACATTTTCAACAGGGCATTTGTGTTTAATGGCATTAGAGCATTAAGAAGTGAACTTAAACCTGCAAAAACACTTTTTATCTTTACTAGTGTATCTGTTAATGTCTTAAAAACACCCATTTTCAGCCGCACCAGACCCCATCGCGCAGGTGTGCTGATCCAGAGCCAGTCAACCTTGAAACGTCACGTCACTCGTTCGAGAAAACACCCTCTATTGAATTTTGATGTTGAATGTACAGACAGAATCCAAATCAAAGTATTTTATCTGTTAACCATTTCTGTTTGTGTAACTGTGCCGTGGAATTAAAAGCATTCTAAAATATTTCTTCATTGTGGCAGTGTGATTTTGACCAAACTCACTGTATGTGTTTTACTGTACAGTATATCTACCTTATTGGATTGTTACCAAAGAACAAAGAAATAAAACCTTTTTTCTCTCCATTTATTGATTGAAAGCACGAGTGTGACTCTGGTTCATTCTCTCTTTTCTCTAGATGAGTGTGTGTATTGGTTATCCTGCTATCTACAATGATTAGTCAAAAAGCTTTAATCAGCCTTCACTTCCGATCACTGTCGTTTTAATTGGATTTGTACATCTAAACAGCATGTTTCATGCACTGCATCCTTTCTGATAAACATCTCTTTTCAGTTCTTTATCAGTTTACCAGAATCTTGCTTATGGTCTATTGTTCTCATAAATACATATAATGTATTTATTAAGCTGTTGTCATACTGTGAGGATGAACTGGGGCCTGAAATAATGAAGTAGGTTACGTCATGGATCGTGACTGCATTTCATTTAAGAGACTTGTGACACAAACTAAGAGTGGGAAGATGAGGAAGATCCCTTCACCGGTTCTAGACAGACATACCTAGAGGGTACGACTCAAAACTCATTAGTCCTGTAGTGGGTGTTTTGTAGGGGGCTGGGTGTGAAAAAGGTTTGGGGTTGTGAAAAAATGTCGAACGCAATCAGTCCGAGGGTATGAGAGGAGTACTTAAATGAAACAAACACTGGACCTGTTCAAGCTTATTTTGTTATAGACTAATTTGGGTTAGAGACAAAAACATTGCTAGTTAGGTGTAAATTGAAGTGACAATGAGGAACTGAGATTACTTTCTGACACTTTTATTTTCTTGAAGGAGATACATTATATTAGAAGAATAAACCTAATTTACCAATACCAAAAGAACTCACTTGAAATTCCTGACTGCAGTTTCATTTCTGTTTTCTAAAACATTATGTCAACTATAAAATAACCAGTGAATGTCAATTATTTATTTTTTTTTAAAGTGTGCTAAAGTGTATCTTATTCCACAAGGCAATAAAAAATCATAAAAAAGGAAAGAGAATTTCTTAGTAAATGTACAAATTATTCAATATACGTTGTACATTGTTTGCAGAGCCACACTCTCAGAAAAAAAGGTACAAAAGCCGTCACTGGGGCGGAGCCTTACACTTTTGTAACTCATTAGGATTGGACTAAAGGATGCATATTTGTACCTTTAAAGCACATATTATTCCCTTAAGTTTATACATTCGTTTCTAAATGTAATGCGAGGATTTATATAAGGTAGAAATGGAGTCAAAAAATATGAATTTAATATGATAATAGCACCACCGTGTGGTTATTTTCCCACTGCATGATAGTTGACTAAAGCTTTGCTCCACTTGGTGTCACACGATCTCCACTCATAATATTAACAGCACCTGGCAAATAGTCTTACTGTTTTTTACTATAGAAATGTAATTACAATTTATTCTTCGTCATGAAAATATGGTCAGAATAATTGGCACCCTTGGTAAACATGATCAAAGCAGGCTGTGAAAATAAATCTGCATTGTTAATCATTTTGATCTTTTATATTTTTTTAAATTATAATAATGTAACCTTTCATTGGAGAATAAGAATTTAAAATGGGGGGGGGGTATCATTTTGACATAAATGTTTCTATTTAATACACATTGGAAACAATGGTACCCTTTTATTCAATGCTTTTTGAAACCTCCATAACAGCTCTGAGTTTTCTTGAGTTTTGATGAGTTTAGAGAACACCTGATAAGAGGTCTTCATTCAAGATGTCCAGGACCTCCAGCAGAAATATAGGCCCACAACATAAAAAATACAGCAGTATATTTTATTGTACACATGGGGTACGTTTTATCCCTGTGTGCACCAAACCCATCTTGAGTGTTTGTTGCTAAAAAGCTCATTTTTTAGTTACATCTAACCACAACCAAGCCAGTCTCATTTTAAGTTCTAGTCGTGTCTGACAACTGAATATGCTGGGGATTGTTTTTGGATGAGAGCATTTTCTTTTCTTGATTAATTTTTTTCTTGAAACCCTTCCAAACAATATGTGGTGTAAGTGATGTTTCTGCATTTCTCCAGCTGTGTTCCTCGCCACTCAAACGCTCCTCCTCACCATGCATTAGGACGATATACTGTAGACACACTTCCTCTTTCAGGCAGATTTGTAAAAAAAATATTGTTGATTGGAACTTCTTAATCATTTCCCCGATGGTGGAAGTGGGAATTTTCACTGCTCTAGCTCTTTTCTTAACGTCACTTTCTAATTTGTGAAGATTTGCTGCACATCAGAATTATATTTTTTGGTTTTTCTTATTGTGATAGATGGCCTTTGTTTTCCCTCCTATTTATATTTCTGTGAAACAGGAAGCCATGGCTGGATAATTTCATGCTCATAATCATCAAGGTATGCCCAAAGTTGTAAAGATCAAAATTATTAACAATGCAGGTTTATTTTCACAGCCTTCTTTTATCATATTTACCAAGGGTGCCAATAGCCTAATTCTGACCACGACTAAACTCGAGTTGTAATTAGGCTATAAGCTAATAGTTGTAGGTCTAGTAAGTAGTGACCTTTTAACAGGCTAAATAATAATTAGCAGGAAAACACAGCTTGCAAAATATGCAAATCGCACGAAAAGCGGTTTGATTATTTTTTTTTAGCCTACTATAAACAGCAGAACTAGGGTCTTATCATGCTGTGTTAAACCTGAACAGACATCAACATTTACACACGTCTGTGCGTGCTTTCTACCACACTGATTTGTATGTCACTGAAACATTTACATGTTTTCACTACGGAAATTAGTATGGACTCAATGCAAATTATGTAGGTTTTTATATAGCCTTTAACAAACAATGTAAAATTGCCTCGATGCATTTCCCCCCTCCATACGTGTCTCGTTTAAAAGCTATAACTTTTCTTCCACCAATGTTCTTAAAATAGCCATGCAACAAAACATTCGCATAATCTTTCTATTGGACGACACAGCTGTCATTCAACGCGTCAGCACTAATTTCGCGCGCACGGTAGAGGTTTCAAGATCGGTTGACGTGCGTATTTGACCTAATTGGCATTCGGCCAAAAGAAAAGGCGACACTACTGGACACGTGGGCCAAAGATTAGGAACGTTTGTATAACATAAAATTCACACCGAAACACAACCATCAAAAGATAGCGGGGTATTGTCTGTTTTAAGTTACTGAAACTTTAAAACCGCCACGGAAACAGTTAATTTGGACCACTTAAAAAAGAAAAGCGAAAATCACTGTGTGCGCTTCATAAAAGACCACACCTGAGCAATATACCCTATATAGGCTATAAATAATTTCAGAAATGTCAAGCATTTTACAATGAATTCTTCCAAAGACGCTTTAATCTCGTTCTCCCTCGCATTTGATTCGAAATATGTGTTTTGCTTTTTCTTACGTGTTCTTCACTTTCACAAGAGTCTCATGGATTGTTGGTATATAATAACTGGAATTCATTTTCAAAGTGTCTGCATTGTTTTTCGGCTTTCCCAATTGTGCCTTTTTTAACATAATTTTTTATGCATTATATTAACATTATATGATTTATTTATTTTACTTATGAATTTTCGGTTACCTGTGTATGTTCCTAGTTGTGTCTGTTTTTATTATTATCATTTTGCATTTAATGTACAATTTAATGTTTTTCTTAACATTTTTATACTTTATTTGATATAAATGAGTCGTTTTGGTCACTCTCCGTGGTCTGCTACGTTTAATTCCATTGAATAACTTTTCTGTTTCTTTTTTGTGAGCTGTATTCTATACAGTAACAAGCAATTTAAACAAAACAGCTCTTAGGATGCTCACATGCAAAGTAGCAGCAGAGAATGTCTAATAATATGTAGACGGGCTCTGGTAGCAGCCAGGTCTTGCTGCGTGTTGCCAGATTGTGTGGGATTCTGCTATAGCCTCACTGCGCATGCGCGTGGAAAGCCTGGGGTAGGCCCTGCTGTTTTTCTAACTCTAGTTCAATCCTACACTGCCGTCTCAACCAAAACAAGGCGTAAGAAAATCCCCCTCCTGGACGGCAGATAATCGAGGTAAGAAACCAAGCGGGCTTGCTAGATACCATTATTTTAAGACAGAGCAGCGGAGCTCCAGTGTCGCATTTGTGTCGGATTTGATACAAGCGTATATGCGGAGGAAATACGGTGGTGTGTTTTTAATGCTTGCCTGGGAAGAATCCGAAGGCCTGGTGACCTACATTTGTTCTAGCCTAGTGAGGCAAGGGGAGTGTACGATGTTGCGCTGCCAAATGTTCGCAACCGATTTAAAGTCCGGACATCTCTCGTGCATCGCATGATTTAGTTCATGCAATAGCTAGATCTTTGTGGCTTCGCCTTTATCAGCTATGCACGGATAGCCCTGTTTATACTGATGACGCGCGATTGTCAGTCTGTAAACTCGCGCTTCTTCTTCAGGTCATATTTGAATGTGTTTCAGTGAGCATATCGATCAAATAAATCGGTGTGAGCTGATGCATGAATATCTGCCCGTAATCGTGAATCTACTCGTTTATTTTCTTATGCAGCCTGAAGGATTCGCTGTGATTGCGACTCCGAGGATGGGAAGTAAATCCAATTTAACCTGATCATTTTATCACTGCTCCGGCAGAGCAACCTGTAGCGAGCTCGGCTGAATATGTATATCCCGTATTCTTTACTAACCACAGAGTGGAGTAACCAGCCGCACACAGAATTAGTTAACACCTTGGAGTTTTTGTCATTTATTCCAGCTTTGCATGTCGTCCGGCTCTATTTAATTATCACGCGACCGGGGAGAGAAGAGACAGAATAGAAGATAATACCGGTAATTAACTGTTTTTATCTAAACAGGTCGTAGTGCACATATGTTTGCGTGTATGTTTCTTCTAAATCTTTGAATTTAATTAGAATAAAAAGGTTCCTTCATACCGACTGACAGCAAGAGGTGTTTCGGTTTCTCTGTGAGGGTGAATTAGGGTTATTTGACGTTGAAGCGGCATTCCTTATGGACGGTGCTGGAACTGAATGGACGCGTTTAATTTTATATTTGGTGTATCTCGTGTCTTATTGGCATTATTTAAGCATATAAGCGCCCTGCTAGAGTTGTGTCTGATAACGGCGCGTTCCCAAATGCCTAACTTGTCTTGGTCGGCAGTTTACTAGGTTTTGTCTACATCACTGAGGCAATAGGAAATTAAGCCTTTGCTTTTGAATGTTAGTTAGGCTATGCACAAAAATTGATTTATGCAGTTATAATGCAGATTAAAAGTTGCTGTTAAGATGTATTATTATACATGTATTATTTGCAGATTTATAAAATAATAATTATAATCTCTTTATTGAGTAATTCTATTTTTTTTTTTGTATGAACAGTCAATGAATTAAAAATGTATTTGTAAGTAATATTTTCCAATATACTTCCCATTTCTGCTGAAACTGGGATTTTGTAGATCAGTGGATTCATCCATGGCTCCGCATTAACAGACAAAATATGACTTCATGAGGACTGGTAAAATTTGCATTTTAAGTTCCTTTCTTTCTAAATGTAACTTAATAGCTATAAATCAAAAGTGCTCCTGTACATCATGAGCATGGACCAAAAAAAAAAAAAAAGGTTAAAATTAACACTTTACATCTGGATTTTAATAATAAATGGATATGTCCCATCCGTCCCCACTGTTTATGGTGTCTTAATTTTTAATTTAGCTCTGGATAAGGTACGTTTGTTTATCACTCTATTGTTTTTCTAATCAGAAAAACTTGTGAAAAACTGTGTACACGTGAATAATGAAACTACCACATGATTCCCATAAAAGGAATCCTAGAAAGGTTGTTTTTCACCTTCATTTTGATCAACACCAGTCCTTCACTGAGGTGGAGAATGTTTTTCTCACAAGATGGTTTTCTTTGGCAAAGCAGTTATTTGTCAGAACGTTATTCCCTTTACAAAAATGTACCTTAGTAACCATCCATTTCATAAAAATACTAACGTTTACTGTCATGATAAATTATAATTAGTTTTGCTAATGAGATAATCATAAACCTACCATGTTTCCTGTGACTTTTTGAAAATCTTTGTGGTCTATTTGATTTGTTTGTATGTCCCCATTGTATGAACCTTTACATTGTTTGAACAAGTTGAGTCATTTATTGAATTGGTCATGAAGTTTAAGTCTGCGAGGGCATTCTGGGACAAATCAACTGCAATGTCACCCCAGCAAAGTCATGCCCATCTGACTTAACATGTCTGGCTGATATTGCTTTTGGCAGCATTTGTAGATCTATTACAACCCTGCTTTGGCTGAATTGCTGGTTTACAACTCTGAGTTTTGTTTTATGTATTAAAGATATGCCGCTCACAGTGTAAGGTAGGGGTGGACAATATGGCTAAAATATCATATCAGGATTTTTCACGCTTTTGTGATTTTATCATGATTCTTTGTCACGTTGGTTTTAATATTTTGCAAGTTGTCAGAGCAGCACAGCCCAACTAATTTCCCTTAGAACAAAGCCTAACAAGGTAACAAAATATCAAATAAAAAAGAATGGCAGATATTTAGACCAAAAATGGGCAAAGATAAAAGTGGAAAATTTAATTTTAATAATTAAAAATAAATTATTAAAAATGAGAACAAAGATACACATTACAAATACACATACAAATAAAATAAAAAGTGCTTTATTCTTCAGGTACAGTAGATGTATTTTGCAACAAATATATTTAAACAAATATAAAAACACTATATAGGCTACATTTCACTGTGTAAATTATACATTGATTTTTATTAAAGCAAGCAACTATTTAAATATTTTTGGTCAAGAGCAGTGAGTGGTTTTTTTCTTGGTGTTTTGTTTCATTAACACAATTCTGTCATCGTTTAATGACTCTTACATTGTTTCTTTCTTCTGTTGAACAAATGTTATTTTGAAGATTGTGGGTAACCAAAAAGTTGCTGGTCTCCAGTGACTTCCATAGTATTTTTTTTTTTTTTTTTTTTTACTACTACTATCAATGTCAGCGTGGACCAGCAGCTGTTTGGTTACCCACATTCTTCAAAATATCTTATTTTGTGTTCAGCACAAGAAAAATACATTAATACAGGTTTGGGACAACATGAGAGTAGGTAAATAATGACAGAATTGAAATTTTTGGGTGAAAAAAATTCTCTTTAATGACAAGCTGCAGCATGTTTAGTACTATTAGGGAGCGTTTCAATCAGCTCCCTAGCTCCTAATCTCGTGAATCAGTATATCGTGTACGAATCCAGGAACTGGTAATTTCCCTGACTACCTGCATATTGGGACAGGGATTACTCAATTTCTGGCAACATGACTATGTACAATGTCATCGGACAACATTGTGGAATGTCACTGGTATTAATTAACAACAGGCAGGAACAATCTCTTTTTAATATAATTTTTTATTCCCTTAAAACACACTGTTCTGTTACATGTTGTCATAACATTTCAGCGAATATTATCTAGATGTGTTCACTACTTGTCTAGCGATATAGATTTATGATGGAATATACTTAAAAAAAATGGTTTGTCTTTTCAAATCTTCTATTGTTTGTAATTCAATTTATGGAGCTGGCTTGTGTGGTTTATGTTTTGAGCTTCAAGATTTGTGATGTGATTTCCGGTAAGGGTGCATAGTGTGCATCGATGCTCCCTAGATTTTGTGCTGTATTGTGGGATTTTTTTAGGGAGCAAATGTTCCAGTGCACTGGCAGGATTTTGTGTTTGAGACAGACCTTAAAATGGTCAACTCCCTGATTAGAGTCCTACTGAACTAGAGAGCTGATTGAAACGGACCCTTAGTCTGCTATCACTTTAAGACCTGCACGCATTTTTTCTTTCTCTCTGCCGTTTACTTTCACTTTAGACATAACAACTGTGTTTACATGTTAGCTTTGTGTGTTTTTGACGGTATTAGTGCAATCAGATGTGAAAGATAACTTCAGTCCAGTAATCTGGTGCTGTTTGATAGGCTTTTTAGTGTATGTGCATGCAAATGAAATGTTTAACAGTGTGATTATGATGTGTGCACGCCAAAAACGAATCGAATAGTCGCCAGAACTCCAACTGATAAAATGTGCACTACAGCACTAAGATATTTTTCAAAAGAAGATCGTGGAGACACTTTAATCGTCCACAATCAAAAATCGTGATATCGCACACTCCTAGTGTATGTGAGCTGTAAATAAATGAGGTGTGTGTTTGTATGTTTAGTAATTAAACTGTTGTGTAGGATGGAAAGGCTGTATAGAGAGCACAGGAGTCAGGCAGGTCACAGAGTGTGTTATTTGTAACAAGACCTACCATTCAATGGTTTGTCACCAGGAGTGTGAAGTAACAAATTACAAATACTCATGTTACTGTAGTTAGGTAGTTTTTATCAAAAATGGTACAAATCAGTAGATGGTACAAATTCAACATGCCTGTTTATATGCATAAATGCGAAAGGTTACTTATACTCAAACCTAATTAGTTATTAAATAGTTATTATAATTTGACCTAAATGAAGGCCATACTTTTCTGTTTATTAGATAAGTAAGTTACAATGAGAGTACTTCTTGCATAGTGGAAATTGTGATCAGGATTTTTTAAAATGGATGTTTACTGTTACTTCTCATGAAGAAATTATCAAAGAAATGAGACGTTAATATCTCATTATGTGGTCCTGTGCGCGATTCAGATCAAAGTCTTTGGTTACATTCAAAACAATCTCTTGGGTTAAGGTTTTGATTTTCTGAGAAAGTGTTTATAATACTGGGAAAAGTGTTATGGGTGATGAACTCTGTGGTTTGGGATGTGGAGGCTGGGCATTAAAGCAAGCATTGTAGTAGCAGAAGCAAACTACACATGGTGGTCTTGGCTGTGCACTTAAAGCGTTTTTCTGGTCAGTTTATCTTGCGGACATGGTCATGGTTTCTGACGTCTAAGGAGCATATTATTTGATAAATGTTCACACATGAAGAATCTACAAACTGTTAGCTAATTACAAAAAACAAACAACATATTAATAGTGGTGAACACTCTTGGAATGTATGTTGTGTTTATAATGAGGAGTCAATATTATGCAGCACAACTGTTTAAACATTGCTCTTAATAATAATAATAAGAATCAGCATATTAGAATGATTTCTGAAGGATCATGTGACACTGAAGGAATAATGATGCTGGAAATTCAGCTTTACATCACATGAACAAAAGACCTTTAAAAAATGTTAATTTAAAAAAGTTTTATATTACTGTTTCCTATATTTTGAGACTCCTTTTAAAAAGATTAAACTCACCCCAAACTTTTGAATAGCATATGGGATGCTGTCTTTTGATTTCTGTGGTCTAAATTTTAATCATACCTACTGTATAAGGTCCTAAAGTATAAACTTCTGGCCCCCCAGCAATTCTCAAAGAGCACAACAACAGATCTTGATTAGCCTACCTTGATTTGCAAAGATATCGTATTGTACTTGAAAGGCACTACTGAATACGTAGCTGCTGACACAATGCCGTTCTGACCTTGTTGGCTCTGTACAGTGTCAGGCTTTTGATTAAAGTGTGTTCATTCATGGAGCTATTCACATCTGGACAGCACTGTAATCAGTAAAAAATAAATAATTAAACAGTATAAAATAAGTATAGGATATGAAGCAAAAAAGTCATTCACAATAAGATTTGTTTCATTAATGTTAGTTAATTAGGCATCGTAAAAATTATTTTATTGCATTTTTAAAATCGGTCAATATTGTTTATGATATGATCATATGTTATGATATGATAATTGCTGTTTGTTGGTTATAATAATCGTATACAGTTTATAGATAAAATGATAAGATAAAAATTTATCAAATAATAATCAAGATTATAATTCAAAGCCACAATTAATCATTCAAAGTCCACTTATGTTATTCTGTGTGCTTAAGATATGTTTTCCCTTTCTACAGGTTTTCTTAAGGGTTTTCCACTTTCAATTTTGGTTTTAGTATAACATTATAATAACATGCATATTTTTTATTTATTTTTTTTTATTTAAAGAGGAAACAAATCCGATGAAAAATCCCCCAAAATTATTTTTGACATTTGTGTCTTAATACTATAGAAAAGCAATACGTTTTTCAGTTTTTAGTTCAGTTTTTCAGAGTTTTCAGCTTGTTTATCTTTGTATAAAAAACGACATGCAGTTACTTCCAACAATGGTATAAACATCATATAGTAAATTGTGAATCGCAATTACAATTTAAAGTTAATAATTGACCATTATGACTTTTGTCATAATTGTGCAGCCCTACAGTAAATTAATAAATGCTCATAGTATTGTTCAACATTATTTCATAATACTTGCATAACTAATGTTAACAAATTCAAAATAATGTGATTTTGCCGAAATGTCTGAAACCGATGAAGACCTTTTAAATTAAGCCATGTGGTCATTCTTACTTCCTCAATTTGTGCAAATGACCTTAGTTATGGATGTACCAAGAGATGGAGGCTGACAAGTGCAGTCTCACCACTTCCTGTTTGGTCTTGGCTGTTGACTGGGGCAACCAATCGTAATAATAACATTATATTATACGTTTTTTTCCCTCTTTTCTGTCTTTATCTTCATAAAGGATTTAGTCCCCCCCCCCTCCATTAAACTTACCATTGAGCTTTTTTCTATTTGTGCCTTCAGTTTATTTATAGACACATTCGTTTGCGTACTTTGGCCATTTGTTAACATTGTTAATTGTGTGGTATATTTGCACAGTTTTAAAGTGCCCCTATTATCCCATTTCAAATATTGCCTTTCATGCAGTGTGAGTTCCAACATTCACTGTATGCACTAAAATCAGTCAAACAGAATGGACCATCTGACCAATCAGAGTAGGGTAGGGTTTCTTTCGAGAGACTGAATCTTAGAACTGCTTCGAATGAATTGTTTGAGAATCGCTGGAAAATTAGGTGATATTATATGCATATTTTTAGAAAATGAAAGCATTTTTTTGAACTTGCATGCATGTAAACCTATTGTATAAGACTCCATAATAGGGGCACCTTAAATCCGAATGCTTATTAGGCCGTTAGCTGATAGTTCTCTATTGTTTGCTTTCCATTTGAGAATAATTTTGGGTCAAGAGGCCATCTGAGCTGTTGTTCTATTGCATGCCGCAATTTATAAGACTCTCTGAGATGGTCTTTCCTGCTTGCCAAATGACATTCAGTTCTGCCCACATAGATACCAAGGCCTCTAATGAAAATTAACTTTCCATTTAGAGACCTTCAAGCATCTTGTGTCCATATCCACTCTGCAAATTTCAGTCAGTCAGAGAGCGATGGGAATGATAGTTTCCATTCAGCTTTTGTGTTCGATTAGTTTGATTAGTAATTGTTCAGAAAACTAACATTTTATTGGGTGGTGAAGGAGTTTTCCACTGTCATCCTACATTTTCTCCTTGCTCTTCAAGGGATGAAACTGAAGCTGATATCAGTTTGGTTTGGCAGTCTCAGAGGGACCCTATGGGCTGATGCTTGGTGCCAGCTTTGTGTCCAGAGGGATATGTGACTATTGTGGGAGTGTGGGTTGGAGTGATGAGTCCTTTTGGATGACCAGAGCTCTCAACATCCACCCACTCCACCCAAACCCGCATGCATGCATGACTCCCTCTGCTCACTGTACACTCTCGCGCCCTGCGTTTCACATTGGACTCCACTTCAGAGAACTGTGTGTGTAAGATCAAAAGCATAGTTAACTGGTCAAGGCAGTTATGTTTTAAAGTCGTGATGTAACGGAAGTAGCGACTGATTCTTTCTTCAATATTGTTGCATACATACAAGTGAAATGGATTTTTGAAAAGAAAAAAAAGGTTGGACAGGATCTTGGTCCGGTCCGTTGGTTGTTGATTCGATGATTCAACTTTTTGCAAGAAAAGACTTCATGTGAATGATTTTGATCTGTAATTTTCACCAGCAGATTGAATATATAAAAATAAATCATAAATAGTGCCAGTGGTAGCAAATGGAACTGCAGTTTGTGCAAGTGGCATAACCACTTTTCTATTGGTTCAATCAATGGTATTGGGGCGGGGATGTTTATTTGATTTGATTAGCCAGTGGGAGTGTATGAAACTTCATTGTTTTGTTTTATTTTCTGTTTGTTGCCACTTTGGTGCAGATGGTAACCAGTTAAAAAAACAACAACATTGTAAAAGCTTTACAACAGTGTTTACAATGATTTCTTCCTGGCCATTGTTAGTTCTGGTGTAAATTTGATTTACCGTCACGTGGACTCAATAAAGCAGTTTTATCTTTGTCATTCTAAATTTGATGCGTGATCGCTCTTTTGGTTCCATATATACAGTAAGCAGTTGTTTGAATTATCAGATGCTTGGTTTGTTGGATGTAAACCAGTTGGCAAGGATCCATCACCTATAAAGTCAAAACACTTGTAAAATATAGATAGCATATCGCAGAGGAATACTAGTCCTGTGTTTTCATCAGGTTGGGTCATTGGTGGTTTGCCAGCAAGGGTTTCATCTTTTACAGTTTGCCATTTAAGGACACATCACTAATTTAACATTTAGCTTGAACGCATATAAATGCCATGAATTTGTGAAGTGAAGATGAATCGTAAGCATTAACCGAGTCGCTTCACTGTTGATGTGAATCATTCTTACTGTGTGAGTGTAAACAGGACTGAAACCACCTGAGACCAAGTTGTTAGGCAAGTCTTTAATGTAAAGACAACTAGATATTTTTTTCTTTTTGGTTGGTTCAAGTTTATTTTTATGCCACTTTTGTGGTTTAAACTTTAATATTTTTTATTTTGCAACAATTATAATATAAATTATAGTAATTGTGATTTATTATTATTATTTTATAGTCATATATAAATAATCACTGTTTTAGTCAAATTGTAGAGCCCTAAAAAACTGATTGTGACAACCTGGTAAGTTTGCAGGTTTTTCCGTACTCCTGGAAGTTGTGTAAGTCAGGCAATCATTCGAGCTTGCCATGTCAACTGTAATTGCCTTAGCAACCATCGCTAATTAACAGTTTTTCCTAAACTGTTGAGAGGACTCTACACGCTAACCAAAAACCTCTTCATAAGACAAGCCTATTTTTCTTAATTATTTTAAATGATAAACCATTATAGGTCACCACTGAATTAAAAAGGCAGGCTGTATTTTGTCCAGCCAGTTTGCTGATATATATTTAGTCACCAGACAGCTTAATCCAGTGCCACTAACAGCACTAGAATTGCTGTGCGATGTCCCACTAGACTTGTGGTGACAGTGGAGCCCGGGTGAAGGTCCATTTTATTCTCTTCTTTTGTCTTGATTCAAATGGATTTTGTTGTAGTATTTGGATAAAACCTGAAAAATGAATAAATGTTCCAGGGATTGAACCGGCTCCTTCGGTATTGCCAGCCAGTTGTCATCCTGTGATATTTAGGTCTAAGATTTCCCTTTTGGGTTGGACTCGATTTATGATTAGAGGTGAAATGAAAACAGCAAGATGTTTAAATGTAAGGACAGTATTTTATTTCACTGCAGCAGAAGCCCAATTATTTGGGTTTGTGTGTGCGTGTGTATGTATGTGTGAAGACCCAAATGTTTTAGTTGTGATTTCACCTCTAATCAGAACCTCTGGGATGAGCAGAAAAGTGAGCGGGTGGACGCAGAACATTTCTTATAACTTGACACAAATTCCACACAGCACACGCACATATAAACCATGACCTGGATTGTTGACACTTTTCAGTGCAGAATAATAGTCAGCAAATTGTTATAAGATGCCTTTAAAATATTCTTAAAGCTAACTTAAATAATCACCCAAATCCTCACAGAGAGCCTGCTGTCTTTTATGGTTATATGCGTTTCAAATAGTTTTGTTTGTTCTCAATGATATTGTCATTTATTTTTTAATTGTCAGAAAGTGAAGTGAGAATGCTTGAACATTTATTTTTGCCTTTGCAGGGTTTCCATCACCATTGGGTTTGAGGTTTTTTTTTTGTTTGGAAGTAAAGCGCTCAATGACAGTCCACAGAAGCCCTTCTGCAACCTTCCCAACATAAAGAAGGTAAGATGGTGAAAAGTTATTATTTTTTTATTTTTTACGTTTGACGGTCCGCAGAATGAACACAATTCAAGGACATTATTGTGGCAGGTAATGGAGTTAAACATTAGAATGATAATAGTTGTTTTTGGCCATTTCATCACATCCATGGCATGTTAAAAGTAATTCACATGTCCTGTGCGAATGGCTCCATAGTCATTTTGTGTCACCTTCATCTTGTAATTATAATATGATGGCCTGTGTGCTTATGACAATGTTGTGATTTTCTTGTTGACTGCATCCAATCTTGCTGAGGTCTGAGTCACTTAATAGCTTAATAACCTGCAAGCCCCAGAGATGAAACCACAATTGGCTGAACTGGAGAGAGATGAAACATCGTTGATTTGTGAGGAGGATATATTTACTTGGTTTTATGTATTTATGTATGTACTGTATGTATGTATACACTGTTTGCTTTTCAAAGAGAATGGCAACTGCAGTCTGTAACTAAAGTGCAGAGCTATAGAGATTTTTAGGGAATATATAGATATATATTTGTTCAGTTTTTTCCATCATAGAGACCGTTGACAGAGGGATTGGAACTAGTGCATGACAATCCAAAATAAACCTCGTCTTCTGCAGCTCTATGTGTGTGCAGCTCATTGCAGTGAAATGAATTAAATACAATAATAGAAAGTGTCCAATAGAAAGAGTCCAAAAAGAGTCCAATAGAAATCTTTTGTAACATTAGTTAAGTATCAATTTTATAAATTGTATTTGATTGCACACAGTTCAATTAAAAGTGCAAAATGCAAAGCAAAAAAAGAAAAAAAATAATGAGCTAAATTAAACAAGCAGCAAAAATGCTATTAGAGCTCTCCAAAAAAATCCCTGTAACTCCATGTGGTTAGTGTGCTTAATTAATCTTTAAGGAAACGGTAAATGGTATAAAGGCCATTTACATTCCAGTGCTGCTGTAGTAGGACTGCTTCCTCATTGTTATTCAGATTTTGCACAGCTGGTTTGTGTTTTTTTTTTTTTTCCTCAGCCCTGCAGTGTAATTTGCATGAAGATACAATGCTTGCATTTGTAAGTGATGTGTGTAGCACTAAGCACTGCTTCTGTATTTTCATATGGCTGGATGTGGCTGCAGGCTACATGACTGATTGGGGATTCAGAAGTGAGGAAAAACTTCCCTGGAGATCCCACATACACACACTCCCCCGACTCGCTGTTTCCAGTGATCTCAGTGTCTAGGCTTCAAACCACCTCACGTCACACTCATCTCTTTGTTGTTCTCTCGTTAGGGGGAAAAGAGGTGATTGTGTACTAAAGAAAAGCGAGGAATTGGAGAGGCCGTATGACTCGGCAGAAATCTCCTGCCCTCCATAAAAATGCAGTGTGTCATTTTTAAGACCCGCAAAAAAAATTTTTTTTCTCTCCAAGGATGGCATGGCTTTGCTGACGACAGGCCTTCATGTCAGCTGTTATTCTGTATGCTAATTTTATTTTCTGGCCACTAAAGACTTTTCGCAAGATATTTACGCATCATGTAAGTGTAGCCCATGTATATAATGTGTTAACGTTTCTCCAAACAGTTCTGATGACTGTGGGGGGAAAAATGTTGGTTATCAGACTTGTTTTTTTGTAGGTTTAGATTTGGTAGATTTTAAAATTTGGTAATAAGTGAATAAATTAAAAATTAAATGAAAAAATATAATATTTATATAATATATATATATATATAATATTTATATAATATA
The DNA here is from genome assembly GCF_003368295.1 of Carassius auratus. Classification (NCBI taxonomy): domain Eukaryota; kingdom Metazoa; phylum Chordata; class Actinopteri; order Cypriniformes; family Cyprinidae; genus Carassius; species Carassius auratus. Next base: position 13,285,198 of record NC_039287.1, on the reverse strand, counting down.
AATTAAAAATTAAATGAAAAAAAAAAAAAGATTTAAGTGAATAAAAATAGACAAATAAATACAACCAAATACAGTAATAAGAGCTAAGTTCTTATTTATTATTTCAAATTCAGAAACACATTCTGTTTAAACAGCCCCTAAATGTGCATGTCTTCAGGAAATATATTATGTCAGTGATGCTTTCCAACTGCTAAATTATGATTAATTATGTGTTAATATAACACTGTATCTGGTAAATTGTTGAAGTGTAGTTCTGTTGTATTTCTATATCTATCTATCTATCTATCAATCTATCTATCTATCTATCTATCTATCTATCTATCTATCTATCTATCTATCTATCTATCTATCTATCTATCTATCTATCTATCTATCTATCTATCTATCTATGTATATATATATGTGTGTGTGTGTGTGTGTGTGTGTGTGTGTGTGTGTGTGTGTGTGTGTGTGTGTAAAAACAAGTCTACTTTTAAATGTAATTTCTTTATGGAAGGTAAAAGCTTGTGACAGTTACCAATTAATGCCCAAACACAGAAAATCCTATCGTTTGACATTTCAGGCGATTCAATTATGTTTGCTTACTTTTATGTCTTCCAATTGTAGTTCTACTGGTTGTTTTTAATTATTTGTTTACTACAGGTTTTAAGGAAGCTAATTGTATATTTATAGATAGATGAGTAATCATGGCATGTGTATATATAGGATATTACATGGGGTGTGTTTATGCCATAGTTAGAGAAAGGTGGGAGGAGGGCATGATAATGGATCATAACATTCACTCTGGTGCTTGTTGTGTGCTTAAATGCTTGGGTTAGTAGTTGATTTGTGTAGCATTTATTATTTTGCTTGATCTTAATGAGTTAAATAAGGTATTAATGAATGATTAGTGGATTATTCAGCTCCTCCATGGCGCCTATTATTTATGTATTCACATGAATGTTCAGATGTGTCCGTGTTCTGAGTCATGCAGGCGTAACAGGTGAGTAAGGGAGAGGAAATAGGATGTTTGTCTGTGTTTGACCTGTGGACACAATCAGCCACCTTTAGACTGGGAGAGGCTCACGTGAGCTCAACAGTAAATCAGCAAACAGGTTCACACGTGAGGCCTGCAAACGCTTTCACACTATGTCTAATGCACGTACCAGTGTTTATTTATGAACAATTAAAGTATTTATTCATAGTTTTATTGTTATGTTCCTAGTTTTAATTTTAATTTAAAAATGTTTTAGTAATTTACTTTTTTTATTCAGATGTATTTATTTGTACAAATGTGTAGGACTTATTTCAGTTAGTTGTCAAAGCGACAGTTATTATTTTCAGGTTTTTAAGTTTTTATATATAAATAAAAAAAACTAATATTTATTTTATTTCCTCTTTATTTCAATTACAAAAAAAAAATTATCTAAAATTATAAGCCTCATATTTCTGCTTTTAAATCATCCAAAAATTGGCCCCATTCACCTCCACTTCCATTATAGGTACTTCACAATGCAATTATATATATATATATATATATATATATATATATATATATATATATATATATATATATATATATATATATATATATATATATATATATATATATATATATATATATATATATATATATTATTTTTTATTTTTATTTTTTTTTTTTTAGAAAATGAGGGAGGAATCAATATTAAATTTGTGATAATCAGCATTTTTGAACAACTGCTGCTGATTGAGCTTAATTTGCAGAACCTAGAATATTCCTTTGCCCTTTTTTATATAATAATATATAAGTAGGTTGACCTCCCTGAAAAATGTATACATTGACTCTGTGGCAATATCAAAACATTACAATTTATTTTGAGCATCCCAACCTGCTGGATGCTACATTTCTCAACCAATGGCGTGACGATCTCTTTGACCGACCAATGGGAGGAGTGCTTGAGAAACCTGTTTTCAGTTCTGTTTTGGAGACATTATCTTTCCATAGTATGCCAGTCCATATGCTCATACACCGCAATCAATGTATCACCTGCATAAACCAATCCAGATCTTCTCTGTTAGTTCAAGCATATCTGCTTTAATGAGCAGTTTTGACATCTTTATAAGCCACTTTATTTTGGCTCTAATCTTCGTTCCATTCTTCCGTGCTCTCTGCCTCCCTCTGGCTGGGATCACGGCTGGGCACTTGGCCACTCAGGGCCAGCAGTTGGCTCCTCGCCGTTTCTCTGAAAGACCAGACCAATGGCAACAGCAAATCCACTGTGGGGTCCCCTGCCAGCTGCGTTGTGAGGCCCTGCCAGTGGAAAGCAGTATTGCTCAGACTTTTTCCTGTCTGCAATCTGCTGGACATCATGCTAACAATGGGCGCTTTTGTGAGATCCATGCAGCACACAGGCTTGAGAATGACTGCAAGCTCACAGAAAGTACTCTTACCCTGGGAAATCTGAAAAAAGTGTCCTGGAAGTAACACAAATTACCTTTACTTGGTGATTATCATGTGCAGGACAGATAATTGACACAGAGATTAGGGATGGCCACAAATAGTTGGAAATAACTGCCATACCTGATTGTGAAAAACAATTGACTTTTTTTAAGTTTGAAAAAGTCCAGCAACTATTTATTTTATTTTATTCTCCGACCATTAATAGTGCATCCAGAATGTGCCTTCATCATCATCAGTCAGCCCTGAAAAAATTTCTTATTCAGAATTTGCTAGTACTTTTCACAAAAATATCACAAAGAAACAGCAGGTAACCCATTGAAGTAAACATGAAATTTCAAAGTAGTCAGAATGACCTGACACAGTTTAATGTGTGTTCCTCATGTTATTAAAGAGTGCTTATCAAACATTCGATCCTTTAAAGTTTTCTTACGAAACACATCTGTAATAATGCCCTCACTGCTTCTGGGTTTGTCTCTCTTAACCTCTCACTGAACTGTATTGAGTAAAACGATTTACCTGTTTGTACTTTGGGGTATTTTATTTTTAGAGGTTGGATTTTCTTTTACCTTTCATAGTTTTGTTAATATTCTTTATGGAATAGGGCATTTCACACAACACTGGTCTAATCTGACTAATTTTGACAAATTAACTTTTCAGACAATAAAAAAAAAAAAAAAAAAAAATATATATATATATATATATATATATATATATATATATATATATATATATATATATATATATATATATATATATATATATAAATACAAATAACCACCAATAAGCCAATAGTAATTTTCATGTTATTTTCATGCTGTGGCCAATAAATGACTGATATTAAAATTAATTTACTAGTAAACAAAAATAAAAACATTATAAAACTGAGTAAGTCATTTTAAATGCTACAAGTAAATTTAGGCTAGACAGCATTATAATATACAGCAGAAAAATGGGTATTCATTTTTTTTAGATTTGCTCAATTTTATTAAGGGTTTTTAGGGGTTGAACATATCGTAGTTAATCCATGATCCGTATGGACCAGGCCCCAGGGTTCAGCATGCATGTGATCTGTAGATTAATTGCAAAATTGAACCATAAGTGAAAGTTTATCATTTGTACTTGCTTACACACTCAAGTAATTTTAAACAGTTCCAGCACAAGAACAGGCAAAGGATAACTTGATTCAGTACTTGCACACAACGGAGAGGCATGTTTCAGACAGCGCTCACTGGCAACTTTATTAGGTAAACCTTGTTAGTACCAGGTTGGACCCCCTTTTGCCTTCAGAACTTACTTAATTATTCATGGCATAGATTCAATAAAGTATTGGAAACAATCCTCAGAGATTCTGGTCCATATTAACATGATAGTATCATGACAGTTGCTGCAGATTTGTCGGCTGCACATCCATGATGTGAATCTCCCGTTCCACCACATCCCAAAGATGCTCTATTGGGTTGAGATCTGGTGACTGTGGAGGCCATTTGAGTAACGTGAACTCATCGTCATGTTCAAGAAACCAGTCTCAGATGTTTTGAGCTTTGTGACATGGTGCATTATCCTGCTGGAAGTAGCCATCAGAAGATGGGTACACTGTAGTCATAAAGGGATAGACATGGTCCGCAGCAATACTCTGGTACGCTGTGGCGTATAAACAATGCTCAATTGGTACTCAATCGGTTTGAACTTGAGCAGGTTGTCTTCATCAAATCTAGATGCCTAAATGCATTGAGTTGCTGCTATGTGATTGGCTGATTAGCAATTTGTGTTACCAAGCAATTGAACAGGTGACCTAATAAAGTGGCCGATGAGTGTATATAGCAATATGTACTAATATATTTAATTTTCCATCTATACAATACGCAGTGTGTTTAGTTTGAGTTTGTTTTTCTGGACTCATTTAGAACAGACTTTTTGGATCACAACCCACCAATTTTTTCCATAACCCAACAAACCAAAGTTTTAGCGGTTTCGGGGTATGACAGTGCATACTTTTATGCTTAAATGTTGGCACGGTTTATATAAACACCTCTCCGCTGTGTTTGGATATTAGAGAACTCATTAGATAGACGTGTTTGTTTACTTCTTGCATCTACTAAACCATCTCATCACTTCACTGTCCCCATGACATTTGTCTGTCTGTCTGTGTTTATTGCTGTAGGAGGATAAGTGTGATTTCCCTCCAGTAAATGTGTGTTAGTATGTTTCTTTTTAAACGGTCTGTGTCAGCTCTCTTTTATCTCTTCCAGTAGTGTTTCAGTCGTCAGTGTGTTTGAATGATGAGCATATTTTGCTGTTTTGATTTGGATTATAGAGTATGTGCATGTTTTTTTGCTAAAATTGGTCTATGTTTGTGCTGGTCCTCATGTCCCTTTGTGTGCATCAAAGCCGTGGCTGGTTTTAAATGTCGACTGTGGTTCCTTATGGACTGATCGTCATGGTAACAGTGTTGCAGTCATCCCTGCCCTCACCTGTGAGAGCATTTGACACAGACGGCAATCCCAGCCTGTCTCTGAAGTGCCACTTTTGCTCTGTCACTATCATCATCATTTCAGCAGCCACACGCATCAACATGATTGTGAAAACTCTCTGTATGATAGCTGTCGGTTTAATGTAAGTCTAGGCTATAGACTACTTTTCATGCAGGTCAGAATCTTTAGGCACCTCGTGATTGAATTTGATTTTGGTTCTTAATTTGATTCCAAGACTATTCAAGATGCATTCAATTATGTTTGATCTGATAAGAATAAGGCTAGGTAAAATAAGCCAGTATAGGTACATCTGTCATATTTTCTTCTCATAATGTTAAGGCGTTGCAACTGTTGAACCTGTTGAATCTAAAGGCTTCAGCGTATGTTTGTTTGCACTGTGAGCACACCTTTTTTTAGGTAGATGTGTTGTGGCAGATATGCTCTCCATTCCCTTTTTATATTTTTTTTTTCCTGTGTACACTTTATGTGTGTGTATGTGTGTGTGTGTGTGTGTGTATGTATATATATATTACACTTAATGTACATATTCACTATTAACTAAGATTTTTCCCCTTAATAAATTCCTGATTACTACTAATTGATGGTAAGTGAGGTAGTTGTAGCTATTATGTCTAGGTATTGGGTAGGGTAAGGGGATCTAGATTAGAATATTGTTATACAGATTAAGGTATTGATATGCACATTATAAGTACTAAGAAACCACCAATATACTAGTAATATGCATGCTAATAAGCAACAATTTAATAGTGAGTTGTGCTCCAATAATTGAAATTGTTGGCAAAAATTACAGGTGCATCACATTTTGACTTTCTCAAACATTTGTAGTTCACATCAAAAATATGTATAATTGTAGTTATTGACTTTTTGTTATTGAAGACTGTGGTAAATAAAAATAATTAAAGACATTAAAAAAATCAACTTCTTTTTTTCATTTCTTTTCGAATGTACATTTTTCCCAGTTTTGGGTTCGTTGCGTTTTGTGTGAGTTAAGCTATATTAAACTGTTTATGGCCTGAGAAGAGAGCTTTCCCAGTTAAATGCCTTCTATTTCAGCTCATGTCCAGAGGTGTGACATATGAATAGGGTTTGCACCAAGTGAGTAATCCCTTGCATTTCCAGACTTAAAAGGGAGTGAAGTCATTTGTGGATAAGGAGAATTATGGTTTACATACGGCACCGTGTTGACAATTTAACCCATGTTATCTGTAAGGTAATTATACTTATAGATAACATGCAAATCTGCCGATAGAAAAAAGTAATTACTTGTTTACAGGGAAAGCAGAGTTGATGTGAGAAGAGCACGTTTATAAATGGAAACCCAAGCATGGCATCACTGTGCTGCATATTTGGCCATAAGGGATTCCTCATCCTTTTCAGTGCACATGAATCATTTTTTTCAAGCTGCTTACGTATTTTTGTGAGGATAAGTATACATTTATCCAATATATACGTGTCAGCTGGATGTGTGTTGTATTTTTGAGATTCATTTATTTACCGTAAGTTAAGCAAATACTGAAGAAGCTCTCTTTTGAAGAGCATTTACAGACGATTGTGTCGATTGCTGCTTGAGGAATGGAGAAAATGCTGAGAGAGAAAATATGAGAGGGAGACTCTGCGGTGGTGGAATTCAGCACATCTATTTTTACCCCGCTTGGTGCGAGTGGTTGCTATGGCATTGCCGATGGGCACCGTTGTCATGCTGGCGTCTCCGTGCATGCAGAGCTCCACCGGAGATCCATGCTGGAGTGACTCACATCCTCAGAGCTTTACTGACCTACATCTGAGAAAACACACGCGCGCGCACAAAGCCTGTAGAAACTCGATCTGAGGGAGAGAAGAGGAAAACGAGAGTGAGAATGTGTAGGCACCTTGCATGAATTTATTAAAAATGGAAATCAGACTCTGTGGTGGAAAAACTTGAATGTGGATTGGAAGAGAACAGCAAAAGCCATGTTTGGTTAACCGTGAGACTTCAAGGATAAAGCGAGTGATGTGGGTGGGAGACTTAACTTTGTGTTGCAGTGAGGCATTTTTCAGAGAGTTTATAGAAAAATTATTTGACTGATTAGGAATCACTCAATTAAAAATGTTTTACAAACATGTATGACTGTATTTCTTCCGTGAAAAAAGACTGATACTGTCTTCTAATACACATTGCAATACATGTCATTGGGCATCACATTTGCATAGTTTTTATGCATTTGGAATATTTTTTGTTTTGTTTTGTCCGTGTATTCAGAATCATGTGACATCTCTTGAGCTTTATCATTCACTTTTTCTTGAGTTATTTTCTTTTTTTTTTTCAGTGCCATTTGGTCTATTGTACATTTAATGATCAAAATATGTATACAAGTTTTAAGTGAGCTTGAAGGATTTATACTCGTCAATAGGGGTGGTGAAAAAAATCGATTATTGATTAATCGCGAGTATGTTATGGACGAGTATGAATCGATTATTAAATTTTCAAAAATCGATTTTTTTATTTTTTTTATTTTTTTTGCATTATTTTATTTTGTAAAAAAAATTATACCGGGAGTTGAACGTCACGAACGCGCCCAGTTCCAGTTAGCAAGCAGCCAGAACAGGTGTGTAAAATGGAAAAACCAGGAGCGAGCAACCAACCGAACCACCCAGCTCCATCTGGGCTCAAAGCAAGCGTGTGGATTTATTTTGGTTTTCATGGCAGGAGCTCTAACCCTCTTGGCGCCATGGTCGAGTTTACTCGACAAGATGCGGCACTGAATAAAACGGCCGATTTTGTCAAATAGGGTGTCAAATTTCACGCGACCTCCCCTGCACCAGATAGCAGACATGTAATACTTAATCTCTGACTCAAAAAAACGTAATGCTCCTTGACAAAATCTTCGAGAGGGCATTGAATCAGTGCGAAAAAAAAAGCGGAGCTAGTGTGAGAGTGAGCCATTTTATCTGACCAATGTTGGCAACGTCAGCGAGTATTGGCATTAGATTATTATTATTATCATTATTATTTTTATTATTATCTAATGGCATCAATAAAGCTTCAATAAACCATCAATGAAGTGTTGGGACTTCTATTCGCGGACACTGATTCTGAAGGGGAATATCTGTATCCAGAAGATGACGGTGATATTGAAAGTGAAAGTACACCAAGCACAAACGGTGAATCCTTTGCCCAATGTAAATGGTCCTTTGCCAAATGTCAGAGGTGTGAACAGTGTTTGCAAGGGTCGGAGAGTTCATTGCGAAATTAGCAGGCGTGTTAGTGTTGCGGGGACGAAGCGGGAGATTTTTTCCGCGCTAGACATGTATATTTGTCTTCTGACCGCACCTCTCCGCAATCGCGGTGACAGTATTGTAGTGGAAACTTTGTCTAATGCCTCTGGGTATGTTAGACGAGGTCGAAATATTCATAGGACAGTTAGGAGGCAAGGTGGGGAGTCGCAATGACCCTGACAGTAGTCCGAGCTGTGCACACTCGGCGCGTGCGCGAGGCAGATCTGGCCGCGCTGCTCATAGCAGAAGCAGAGGCGATGTGACACGGGGCATAGATTTTGAACTAAAAAGGTATTGTCTACTTGTGTTTGTGTGTCATATGAATAATATATATGTGCCCCATACATGGAATCAGAGTGCCTGCTGCATGTAGTAAACTGAAAATCCCAACTGCTACATGCATTCGGTTTGTTTCTACCATTTATTAGTAATGATTTACACAGTTTGTTAACTACTTACTGTTGTGAAATGGAAAATCAATAATCGTTAATCGAGAATCGTTAATAATCGAAAATCGACTGTAATCGAATCGGGACTTCAGTAATCGTAATCGAATCGAATCGGGAAATCAGACAGATTAACCACCCCTACTCGTCAATCTACGAGGGTCGTTAACTCGAGTCTTTTTAGTGACACTCTAAAACCTGAAGTGTTTGTTTTTGTAACACTCTTTTAGGAGACTATACATTTTATCAGTTCATGCATAAATGACCAGAACTCTCGATCTTGACATTGGCAGTGCAATGCTTTGAGCTACAGGAATTTAAAGTGTAAAAGTATTTTTACATTTTTACAGTACATTAAAAATGACTGGCGAACATGGAATGGAATATGAGCAGCTTGGATGTGTATAAATATCTCCTTTTGTGTTTTACACAAGAAACAAAGCTAACAGGTTTGGAACGACACAATAGGTCCCCTTGAGAGTCAAAAAGGGCAGATGACAGTGCAGTGGAATCCTAATATGCTTTTTTCACAGTTGTATATTGTCCATCTGTGACTGTTTTTTGTACTAATACAATTCAAGATATGGGCAACTGTGAAAATATTCTAGAAACAGGCCATGCTATTGCGTGCCGAGCACCTAAGGGTAGTTGTGGGTGTGTGTGAGAAAGAAACCTCATTTGTTTGAGTGTGGCGAGAGAGCGGAGGAAGAATTTGTTTGTTTGTCATGTGCTTGTTTTCTGTTTTTAATATAGTGCTTTAGGCAGATCTGTTTTGGCTGAAAAGTTAAGTGTCACTCTCTGCAAGAGAAGAAGTTTGAAAGATTTGGTTTTGTTAGCTTGTTTCCTTCTGCTGTTTCTCATGTTTTCCTTCCCTTCTTGGTCTTATACTCTTTGACGCTATATCATGTTTGTGGTTGAGTAGTTGAGAGTTTGTAGACTCTGTGTTTGATTGGCTGAAAACACCTTTTATTTCTTCCTCGGCGTGTTGTTGGCTGCCATTAGTTTGTGGTGAGCTGCTCCTGATTTGCTGAAAGCGAGCGTGTGGTGGCTCAGCCCGCCGCGTGATTGGCTGCAGCTGCGGCTGCCTGTTGAGCTGTGATTAAGTCGCAGTGGAAGAGAGAACGAGTGAGCGAGGGAAGCAAAAGTAGGTCACTGGGTCAGCATGTCAGTGAAGCATGTACTGACACCACAGTTACAAAACCATTGCTCAGCCTACTGTTAATGCCACAACCACTCTACAGGAAATGCTGGGGACTGCCTTACTTCCTCTTTCTTTCACTCTTTTGCTTTTATGTCTCATTTTATTCTTTTTTCCTCATTGAATGCCTTCTTATCCTTTTTTTCTCGGTCGAACCCTTCTTCAAGGCTTTTCATGCCTTGCTTTTTTGTCAAATCTTTTGCCAAATTGACTCCATGTCTCAGTGAACTGAAAATATTTGACTCTGTCCTCCCTTTCCACTCCTCTGTCACCTCTCTCTCTACACATATGCCCTTTTCCCCCACCTTCTATTTCAATTTGTTTTTATGTTTCCTCCTATTTCCGAGAATTCCTTGGGATTCCTGGTGTTGTATTTAGAAATGTGTTGAGGATTATTTATGGCTCTGTGTCAGAGGATTCCTCTTCTCTACAGCTCCTTGTAGTGAAGCAGTTCTTTTTCCTTGTAGATCTAACACTCAAGTAATATTGTTACTCTGTCTGGATATCTGGAAAGCATCTAAAAGCCAGAAAATCTTCAGTGCGCAACATCAAGAACATCAAAAGGAATTTCAGTGAAATCTGACAGGATTTTTTTTTTGTTCCTTGTCAAACAGTCCTGAATACTATTTTGAGTATTCCTGCCAGAAGTTTTAATCCTAAGTGATTCCATTGAAATCCAAAATGATAGCCCTGGATGAACTTAAATTGCCACAGGATCCTTTTTATTCTTAGAGTCCAGGATATTGGGTAATCTTTGTAGAGTACAAACCCTACTTGTATTATTTTGGGAATTGTGTCTCACCCCAGGACAGCTAAAAGAATAATCCTGGCATATTTCCTTTCAATTCCTTTTGTTATTCTACAAGGATAATTTACTGTATTGCTGCTCATAATACTCTAATAATAATATTTTGGAGTATGTGCTAGAAAATTTTATTTTTTTGTTTAAATCCTTTAACAGAATTCCCATTTAGATCCTTTTTTGTTTATTCAAAGTTTATAAAGAAAAATACAGTATTATTATTATTTAAACTGGGGGTGTGTGTTTATTTTTAATTCCTATCTTATTGTTTATTGTGTGATTTTATCAGACTTGTATTGTATTGGAATTTTGTTTTGTTTTTGGACAGTCAAAGGAAATTGCAGGAGGAGCCGTAGGTGTTTTAAAATCCCGACGGATTTCCTATAAATTCCTTTTGATGTTTTACAGGGGTGTTTTTAATGCTTTTGGTAGCATAGCAATCTGTGTGCTACTGATATCTAGATTTATTAAGAGTTTTGTGTGTAAACTACGATACATTTTTATTTATTTTTTTAGGTTTCTTTAATTAATAAAAAGTTAAAACATAATTAATTTGAAATATTTTGTAACATTAGAAATGTCTTTTCTGCTGTCACTTTTGATTAAAAAACATTTTACTGACCCCAGACTTTTGAATGGTAGTGTGGTAGTGTATGTTTATTACGTATATTTAATAGAAATGTCACTGTAAAAAATTCTTGTAATTTTAACAGTAAAACACTAAGAATGTAAAAACCTGTTAATTGGTTTTTATTAATTTTATTAAGTAAAATACTGTGAAAATTATGGTTTATGGAAGTGAAAAAGAAAGTCATTGTATAATTTACTGTGAAAAAATGTAAATTGACACTAGGGATGGGCGATATATCGCATGCGATTAGGGCTGTGACGCTTGCCCTGACGACCGCGTCACCGCGGTGGTCGGTTGCTACTGCGGTTGTCTACTGCCACCGGCAGTAGTGCACGTGACGTCACAAAGTATAATACAAAGTTTTGTATATAAGTTTAATAACTGTAATAGTTGCAAATTCTAAGTCTATGGTAATTAACAAATTACCTCAAACACAGCGTTTCCTTTAGATTGACAGATTTGAGCGCAGGAAAATACATTTTATGCATTCAGCAAATTAATTTAGTGTTGGGCGATGGATCTTGTTGGGAAAGCAAATACCACATCACCGATCTGGAGTATTCTGTATTCATGTCACCCATCAGCGTTTGCACAAGTTCTCGTGATCGCAAACGCTGGCTGGTCAGGTTTGGTGAGGCTTTCTCCAAACTGGCCAAATACAAACGAGACAGCGATCAAATAAAAGATGGTAACAAGAAATATGGCAACGATTTCTATTTCAAAGAGAGCGTGTGCAGATGAGGAGTTACTGAGCTTGCTTGGTGACGGAAAAGTAAACCGGACGCAACACCACTGCGTTGCGACAGGTTTAGTCTGTCTGTCTAGTGTCAAATGTCTGTCAGGACATTTGAACTCTGTGTCCGTACGTCACAGACCGGACAGGGGATTTATCATGTTGTGTTGTGCTGCATCCAGTGTAGCATCACTGATTATGAGTATTTTGTCGAGCTGCGTCGCTCGCATTCGTTAGACAGGGTGTATTTAACTTTCTTATTTAGGCTACTTTCTTGTTTAAATGCATTGTTTCTTTGATATTTATTTAACTGACCACGACACTACTTGCACATAGTTTATTTCGCAGTTTGATATGAAAGGATATGCACAAAGGAAGCACGCACCGGCGACTTTGAGCACAGGACCGTCCGCGCTCGCTTAACTTGCACCTGATAATAAAGTGAAGTGGAGCGCGTGTCTCCTCTTCAGTCATTCTGCGACTGAATAAATTCACTTCTTGTCATGAAGAAAAAGAGACAGAGGACTGGGTGGTCATCCCCGCTCCTACTGTAAATATTTTGAATATGTTAAAATTAAAAAAAGTTATCGCCTTCTTTAACGAGCAAATTTAGACACTTATATATTTATACATATATAAATAAATAAATAAATATATATATAATTTTTTTTTTTTTTTATCAACACCGTGCCACCGGCGGTTGTTGGTACATGACTACCGCGGTGGTAAAAATCAACCACCGTAACAGCCCTACATGCGATTGTCACATGCATTTCGTTAGTAAAGCCAGTTACCTGATTAGCAGTAAATCGCCATCACCTGCTTTCAAATGGAATGGCATTTAACAGACAGAGCCATAGATCACTGACAAGCTACGCAATATCACGTTCATTATCGCAGATGAATCACCTTCGATAGTGAACATGATATTGTGTAGCTTACTGGCTTTACTGACGAAATGCGCATGACAATCGCATGAGATATATCGCCCATCCCTAATTGACACTCCCAGAATTCCCTGTACGACACTTAATATTTAGTTTTTTCATTGGAAAAAAAAAAAACTGTGCACCTTCGAGATGTGTATGTGTACGTGTGTGTGTGTGTGTGTGTGTATGTGTGTGTGTGTGTGTGTGTGTGTGTGTGTGTGTGTATATATATATATATATATATATATATATATATATATATATATATATATATATATATATATATATATATACTTCAGCTCTCATGTGACTTTCTCCTCACCACCTGTTTTTGATAGTTATCAGTGCATTAAAATGGTTCAAAATAGATATTAGTTGGTTTATTATGATTACATCAGTGAATGAAATATGCTTTTTTTTGTTGTGAATTTACGTCTGTAAAACCTAAAATGTTGCTGCCATATTTTTAACGGTAAAGTTTTACCGTAAATGTCACTGATTTTTTTTTACAGTTTTGTCTCCTTTCATTTACCCTCTCTTAATTTAAGATTCTGTTCATTTATTGTATCTGGTCTTGGTGCTTGTTTGCAGCTGTTTGTGGCGGCATTCTCTTTCTTTGTCCTCGGTGTTGCAGAAGTGGCTGAGTTGAGTTGAGTCTGAGCTGTGTTGGTGTGTTGTATATTTTCTTTGTGTGTGTTGTCTGGGTCAGTAGTCACACGTTGTGATCAGTAGGGGTACTGTACATAGCTGGTGTGCAGCGTGGCGTGACCTGAGGTCCAGACATGTGACAAGACACTCATGGTAAAATTAAGAATGTGAAAACTAGATTTCCATCATTACTATCCTTAGCACAGTTGTTTTTATCTGGTCTTCACACCTCGACTTTACATTAGTTGAAATAAACTTTAAATACCAATATTTCATAAAATCTTTGCATATTTTTATCCTGTATTTTGAAAATAATGTGTGTTAAAAGTTACATAAACAATGTTTTAGATACATATTTAACTGATATTTAATGTGAAACCAAATCTGCATGTTCCCACAATGCATCAAAAAGGTACCATGGGAAGCAATTGCCACAATATAAAATTGTTTAAACAAATAATGTGGCTGTATTCTGAATATAGATGTTGTTTAACGTACATTTTAATAAGTGTTAAAAAAAAAAGATGTATTTTGTTCTATTTGAAGAAAAAGGTGAAACTGCAGTCAAAATAAGATTCAAAATCAAAATGTTTGTAAAGGGATAGTACCCCGATTTCCATTTTTTTTCTCCATACTATGGCAGTCAATGTGGACAAGAAACTGCATTCTAGAAACTGCAATCTGTAACACATTCTTCAGAATGTTTCATTTAACGTTCAACAGAAGAACGAAGCTCAAGCAGGTTTAGAACAACTTGAGGGTCAGTAAATGATGACAGACTTTTCATTTTTGTCAACTGTCCCTTTAAGCTTCCGTTGTACAATCTTTCATGTGTGGATGTCATATGAGAATGAGCTGGTGCCAGAACTGTTGCTCAAATCATGTTAGCCTAATGCTAGAAGCTAGCATGACCTATCAGCTAATCTCCTGGCTGTTATCATTTCTTATTTTTATAGACCATTGAAATGCCCATGAAGTACAAGCTTGTAAGCAAAAATGACCAACTGTTTCTGGCAGGATGACAAAGACCTTAATGTGTTCTACCATTAGGCTGTATTTTATGAGTGCTAATGAGTGCAGGTGGTTTGTGAATGACTGAAGGCTTTTCTCTGAAGTATGACAAAAAAAAATAAAATTGGTGTCACGTTGTTGTATTTTTATTTTTAAATTTTCTATTTCACTTATTTTACAATATGCTTCGTATTAAATCTTATATGTGAGGTTCGTGTGAATTCTTGTATAGCGATCCCAGATAGCTTGGTGAGGCTTCTATATAATTATATTTTCAAATCAAAATAAAATCAAAATCAAAACACTCGTTTTGATATGGGTAATCATATTTCAAAAACAGTGAATCTGCTCTCTTCTGATTCTGAGTTGTTAACTATTTACAGTGATTATCAGCTGCTGCTCGAAGTCTTAGTGATGATAAAAATAGAAATATCAAGAGTTTGGACCTAAATAGTTCAATGTAAAATGAGATCCGCAAGGGAAATCGGATTAAATCAAACTGTGGTTCAGACCAGATAATCAAACCATGCATAGAAACAGCCTAAATGTTAAATATTTGAGGGTATTAATCAAAACACAATAGACGGACTGTGAGCTGAGTTAGTAGTAATCTTGATAAGCACACACACTTTGACCTACCGGTAACTTTTATCGTGATTGCATACGTTTTAAAGGACCAAAGTGGGTGAAAGCAGCTACCCTTGTTTGTGAAGTTGTGTAAATTTGTATGTAAACATCACATTTTTTAGCTTTCTAACTTGCTTTGATGAAAAGAACCGGATGCTGTCATCTCTATTCAGAAGGTGCTCAATGATCATTGCAGTCTTCCTGTTGGAACATGGAAAGCTAATATGAGTAAAGGCAATACCACACCACCACTGCTATATATAGATAAGCCTTTATGACACGTGCACTTCCTTGGACATGCCTTGCAACTTGTCAGAGTACAACAGCTCACTCTTACCGCTTCTTGCTGGGTGTTTTCCCGTAGAGACTGTGCCTATTCTTATTTTAATGATGTAATAAAATTAATTAATAAATTAATAATTAATTAATTACTTTATTTATTTATGCACACACTCCTACATGAATGGAGATGCCCATAAATTCTATTTATTTTATAGCATATTTTTTTATTACTCCCTCTAGAAATATGTCAAATAAATTATTTTATTTTTTTCATGCAAACACCCAAAGCACACATTTAATACAAAACAACACTATAAATATACGCAGACTTCTTTCTTCTGTGAAGCACAACATTTTGAAAAACAATAAAACTAAATGTAAAGGGGGCCAGACTGTTGATTTGGATCCCATTGACTTTCATTATGTAGATGAAAACCGTTCAAACATAACAAAATACCTTCTTTTATGTCCCACAAAAGAAAAGGTCACAGATATAAAATGAGGGGGAGGGCGAGTAAATTGTGGCACAGGTTTTATTTTTAAGTTGATGTCCTGTTCTTATAGACAGCTGAACTTCGGTCCTGGTTTTACATTGCTAAATGCTTATCTTTGGGGAAAGTCTTGCCAGGTCGTCTATCAGACTTGACAGTACATCACAGCATCTGCGGCCTTGTAAAAGATCTAGTAGTAGGCTGAATAGTTTATTTTTGGATGGACAGAAATTTTAGTTCTAGCATAAAATGTTAAGCCATCATTTTGGGTATAGCAGAGTGTTTTTCTTTTTTTCTTTACAGATTGTTTACTGAGATGACCTTAGGGTCTCTAAAGTCATGACCCTTCTCAGGCTTACTAGGTCAAAGTGATGTTTTTTATCTTGAAACCTGAACACTTTTATGAATTCAGGTATTTTTGTTTTATTTTCATTTGGTTATAATCTCCTTAGTACCAGTTAAGATCATATATTATTATTTTCTCTAATGTAATTGAAGCGTTTTCTCTGCAGCCAGCTTTTTATGTGACTAATTTCTGTTTCTGTTTGTTTCAGATTTAAGAGCAGATTTACAGTGGTTCAGGAGTATTGCTGCTATTACAGAAATAATGACATGAGTGAGTTTATTACTTCCCAAATTATTTCATACATTACAATTCAGTTGTCCTAAAAATCACTACAATATTTGATACACAAATTTCTAAGACCTCTCTTTTATTAACATGATCAAAACCTGTTGTACACAATCTACTGCATGTCTTCTGTCATCTGATTGGTAGTTTATGCAGTACAGTACATTTCTAAAACCTCTGGTCATGTTGTATGTGTCTTTCTGTTGTTAAATATTTACTGACTAATGTAAGAATAACTTATATTTTTAGCAGTATTTCAAAATGATCACTTACTGGACTGAAGCAGCTTAAGTCTACTTGATTATACATAGCTACATAATGTTTTTTGTTTAGTTTTTTTAATCATGTTAAAATGCGAGTATAAAATATGATACAACAAGCCTACAATTATAGAATTTTGAGTATTTAAATATCATCTTACTAAGACATATTAATGGGGCAACTGATATTTATATGTATTTTATGCAAGTTGTCTGCTATTCTACAAAAATCACCTTGATTTGCATTACATTTCATCTTACATCAGCATTTGCACAAAATTGCATAATTTTGCTCTGTTATAAAATTCACATAAAATTGAGGTATTTTTCACCCTCAAGTATAATCTCTATATTTTCCTATATCTTTTTTTAGAATATCTATTTCTTTTTTTAATTAGTAATTTTTCTAATCTTATTTATTATTATTATTATTATTTATTTTTATTTTTTTACTTTTATTTTATATGTCAGGCTTTGCAAAGTTAAGTTAAAATTACTTAAGGAGTATATATTAAACATACTTATAAATGAAAGTAATCATTGTTTCTGTGTTTTTTAGGAGGTGGCTAGTGCTAACATGTGGTGCCTCCAGTCTCACACCCGGATGAAAGCACATACACCCCACAGGGACCCACTGCAGGCTTTTCTACTTTGACCTCAGAGTTCTCTGATTGATTGACCCTGCACACAAAAACATTAATATTCACACACACCTTCTGTCTTGACCAACAATTGTCCTCATTCTATAAATCCTGTGGCAAGCTCCTCTCCTCTTCCTCAAGGCCTGGCGGTAAGTTTATATTTGAATGAATTAGTGAGTTACTGTATTTATTCCTCATGCATCATTGTTTCATTATAATTTAATAATTTCAGCAGCGGGGCATTATTGTAACTACAGTGGATTTCAAAAGTAAAACATACTTCACTACAATGCTAAGCCTTTCTATCAGCTATAAACATTGTTATTTTTTTCTTATGTGAATGTAAACAAATGGAACAAAAATTAAATATTAGACCTTTAAATTTAATCCTTGCCATCTAAATGCAACAAAATAGATCGTATGGTTAAGTTTTTAAATTCTGATTGTTTACTTTGATACTGCTGTTATATACCTGAAAAATGCCATGCAATATAGGGGTTCTCCGATCACGATCGGCCGATCATTAATGCGTATCTCGTCAGTAAAGCCGGTTTTCTAATCAGCGGTTAATTCCATCAGGTGCGTGATTTCACATAGAGCAGCTGTTACTACACAGAGCCGTTGTTAACTGAGAAGATGGGCCAAAAAATGCTGAAAATGATTAGAGAACCGGCTTTACTGACGAAATGTGCATAACGATCGGCTGATCATGATCGGAGCACCCCTAATTCAATATGTATTTCATGTATATCAGTATTCTACTGTTTTTATCTTTATTTAAAAAAAGAAATAATAAAAAAAGCTCCATAATCCATTATTCTACATTTATTTATTTATTTTATTATATTTTAGATTTATTATATTATATTTACTTTATCATCACAACCCCAATACACCAGTAGATTTGTAAAGTAAAATTATTGTTTTATTCATATAATATTTAGTTGTTAGTTTTTTTTAGAGCATGCCTAATTTAAATCGCATGAAATAAATGCTGTCGTGTGTTTTTTCTTTCTTTTTCTCCATCTTATTACCCAGGTTAATGTACAAATGTCTACCTCACGCTTAAAGGTCCCCTCTGTACAACTGCGACCCTGAACACACTACAAAAATGACCTCCAGCATAGACCGGTAAGTTTCTCGGTAGACCCCGAACTGTCCCGAGTAGAATGGATTCTGTTAACAATAGCGACAATCTCCAGCACTTATTAGAAAAGCACAAGCGCAACAATGAAAATGAATAATAAAAATCTCCATATTATTATTTTCAGACAGTTTTTTTGTTGTTGTTGTTGTTGTTGTTCAATTATATTCCGAGTTGATTTGGAATCAACACCCTTATGACAGCATCCTTTGCCCGACACCGTTGCCATGGTTACAGTTACAGCAGATGCACAGAAAGCATTGCAGCTGAGACGGATGGATCATATTAAACAATCTTAATATCTGTGTTCGTAAACAGCTTTCCTTCCCTTTAACATGCAAATGTAACACACCCATGGCCAGTTGCTGTAGTGACTGCAGTGAATGGAAGGACATGAAGCATGCCCTCTCTGGCCAGCCTCAGTGCACCCGGCTGCTCTCTGATTGGTCTGGCCTGTTGAGTGACAGTGAGCTTGGGCCATTGTGGAATTTTTTCATGCTAATCTCTGAATTATTACCATGCTGAATAGAGTTAGCAGCTCCATTTTCCTCTCTCAAAGGTTTCTAGGTGAAGTAACTGGAGATGGCACCTACGGTCGAAAACAGGGACCATATGGTGCTTGCACAGTCTGTATTCTCTTACCTTATTCAGTGAATTCTTTATCTTTTTTAAGAGCCGCACATCCTCTCATGTGCATGAGCTTTACGTGGCCCTTTAGGACACAGTTCAACATAGCTAGACAGAACAAAGGCTGATTTCTAATGCATTTCAATGTCATTTTAATTAGTAAAAATTTCTGAATGTCCATTATAGTACTGTTTTACAGTACTTTATGCTGCATTGCATTCTTTGTGTTGTCAGAATAACTTCTGTGTTTTTCTACAACGGACAGTTTGTATCGATTTGAGTAAAAAAAAAAAAAAAAAAAAGTCTGCATGTGAGAATGAAGCTCTGATGTGGGGTTAGAAGTACTTGTTTTTCTTTTCCCATCTACTAGTGTCTATATTAAATATTCATGTAATTATCATAGAACTATTAATAAAAATCTAAAGTATAGGCGGTTGCAGGAAATAATTGCATATTAAATAAACTGTATGTAGTTTATTACGTACTGTATATTACCCGCTATCAGAAAAACAGTATTATTGGATATGACTTTTTTTCATTCATAATTAAAGATTCTTTATTCGTTTCTCATCTCAGAACTGAGAAGGATACAAAAACGTGCCTCGTTTGAACTCTTAATACTTTTTTTAAATATGGTAAATCTTTAATTTTCATAATAGCACTTTTAGTTGAAGTTCAAACCAAGTTTGTAATTACTTTTTAAATATAATGTGCTAAGCAATTATGCACTCTCATCCTCGCCTCCTGAAGGGATGAGACTGGTCTTATCTGCTGTACAGTTAAGCCAAAGTGAAAACAGATACATTTACACTTCACCATGCACTGACATCTATCATCTTTAATTACCTTTGTTGTTTTGTATCGGAAATGTCTACATTTCCGGCTGACTTCGGGACGTGTCACAGTTTGTTAGTCAAGGCTCTTTGGTTTTAACTGGCATTAATTTGTAGTTATGGTGGAAAATTATTTTGTTTCATGTCAGGTTTAAGTATTAAAATATGCTCAAATCTTCAAGTCAAAACAATCGTATCAAGTAAAACAATGTCAGTGGAGAAACACATATGAGATTTAAATTTAGCTAAATCCTCAAAACTTAGTCTCAGCGCTACTTGCAAAATATCCATTAGGCTCGTTGCTGTACATTCCAGAATTATGAAGTTATCACACATCTTTTCTTGTTTGTTCAGACATTGACTATGTTCTTTTGGATGTCTGATGTAGTTAATGATGTTTGGAAATGTCATATCTGATTTTTTCCCCCCGCACACATATTTGACTCTTTCCAAACACTGTCTGACAGCAACTTGGGGGAAGTTCAGTATTTAAAACAAATTGTCAAAACTGGCAAATGTTAGTCTTAAATATAATGGTTGCCAAGCAATAAGACGTCAACATTGTGACTTGAGGTTGAAGTCAGGAGTCTCAAGTCCACATCTCTGAGTTTCACTGATAAACATTTCATTGAGCAAATCTAGGTCAAATGTGTGTTGAACAGTTCTGAGCTGCTTAAAAAACTCTTGAATAAAGGTTACAATTAGATTGAATACAGATAAAGTGGGACACTTAAGCTTTATTGAGAATTGCGTATTTATTGCTTACAGACATACATTGTCATACCAATATGATTTTTTTTTTTATTTTGTGGAACACTAAAAATATATTTTGACAAATGTTTGAATTCATTTGTCCATGAAGTAAAATTAATTGGCGTCCAAAAGTCAACATTGGACTTTTCTTGCATGGACAAAAACAAGGGGCTGTTTTTCAAGAAAGATATTATTTTGTGTTCCACATAAGAAAATAAGTTGTACAGGTTCGGAACCTCATGAGGGTATTATATTATATATATATATATATTTACTTTTTTGGGTTCTACTCCAAGTATTGGCTTTTGATATTTACCAATGCCAGTAATTGATACCCTTCTATAAGCTATACTCTTCTTTTTAACAATCCTCAGCAAACTTTACATTTAACAATAAACATCATGGTTATTTCAGCCTCTGTGTATGCTTGGGGATCAGTACTGTCCTCTGAAACATCTTTATTGCATTGTTGTGCTCGTACTGTTGGTTTGTTTGTCTTAGCGGAGTCAGGAAGATAGTGGACCGGTGACAAAAACACGCTATGTCTCTCTCACGACACAAACACTATTAAAGTTAATGATCAGCCATCCACATCCTCTATGTGTGTGTGTCGGGAGGAAAGGTGAAATGTTAATACACAAGCACTGCATTGTTTTTGTGGTATTAATGTAGGTCATCAGATTTGTCTACTTCTAATTGTTTAAACGAGCACCATTTAAGTGTTCTGAAATTAACTGCATTTTCAAAATGAGTCGTTTGTGGAGTAGTCAGGTGACTGTTAGATTGTGAAAATGAAAATGCTGCACTATGCAGTGACTAATTGACTTGTTTGTGTCTTTAAAACAATTACAGCACTCCTCTCACTTTAATGTGCATGCTGTCACTGTGTGGAGGTCTTTTATGCAGCAAATTTAAGCTTAAAAACAGGTGTGGAATGGGGTCATTTGGCATCGTAAGCCGATACGCATGCTCTAGTGTTGGCAGCGTGTCATGCACGAGGCTGTAGTGGCAGATGCAGTGACGCATTTGGAGGTGAATGATGTTTAAAGTTGAGTGTGAGGCTTAATATGCAACCAAAGCATTCGTGATGGTATTCTGGCTCTACGGCTGGAAAATGTACCAAATGCATGTTATGTTCAAGGAATATGTGTCATGTTTTCTGTTTTTGATGAATGAATTGTTATCTGTTTGCTAGCGCACTCCTAAAAGTTGGCCTCTTATATATAATGTACAGTCTTTCCCTAATAGAAAAATTTACTAAAAATATTGATGACTCATCTTTTGCACTCATGGGTGTTTTTTGTCCAATAAAAATCTCCCTAGAATTAATGTTTATACCTTTAGCAATAGCAAGTAGCAATCAAAATTGATTTAAATTGATCAAAGGTGTCAGACATTTATAATGTTACAAAATAATAATATTTCAAGTATGCTGTTAGAATTTTCTATTTATCGAATAATCCTGTTAAAAAAAGATTCATATTAGAATGATTTCTGAAGGATAATGTGACTCTGAAGACTGGAGAAATTGAGCTTTACCATCACAGGAATAAATTCCATTTTAAAGCGAATTAAAAAAATTCAAATTGTAATGATATATATATTTACAATTACAATTTAAAAAATTTAATTCGTATATGTATATATATATATATATATATATATATATATATGTATATATATATATATATATATATATATATATATATGTATATATATATATATACATATATATATATATATATATATATATATATATATATATATATATATATATACATATATATATATATATATATATATATATATATACATACATACATACATATATATATATATATATATATATATATATATATATATATATATATATATATATATATATATATATATATATATATATATATATATATATATATATATTAGTGTTTTAGTTTTAAATGTATTTTTTGATCAAATAAAGGCTTAAAGTGCACAAGTAAAATTAAAGAAAAAAATCCCAGACTAGTGTAAACTAAAAACATTTTTTAAAGGACAAAATTAAATTGATGAAATATGAACCATAATGACAATTTCCGACTCCAATTTTTTTTCTTAACTGTCCTAATTAAATTATGAAATCTAATCTTACCACCTTGTATTGCAGATGGCCTTGAATTTCACAGAACAGATATAAATATCTGATTTGTCAGTCTGTTTTTTTTTTTTTTTTACTCCGTAATAGATGTTATACATTATTTGTATTGCGTTCTTTATTTAAAAACGCAGTTTTCCCACATGCGCCAATAACATCAACCATATAATATGTCATTATTAGAGCATTGGGAGCTTCCTTATGCAAACACACAGTCACACCCACAACCCTTGATGCAAATGGATTGAGGAACGCTCTGAATTGTTTATGTAAACATGGTGGTAATGGACACCCAGTGGCAGAGCCACATGAACAGTTTTATTTACCCAGCCTGTTGTTTGCACTCATTAATCTCGCAACTTTGCAAATACATGTTTCATACGGTTGACTTGCATCTCGTCTCGCACACACAAAAACACTCATTCAATCGTGTGCACACATCACATATATGCACGCACTAAATGAAAGGTCATTGTGATCTCTGCAGTTCCAGAGACAGACGCACATTTGTACACCCTGTGCAAAAGACCAATTATCTCAAGGCTGAAAAAGATCATCCAGAAATGAAAACGGTCATTTACTCGACCTCATGTCATTGCAAACCCATACTGCTTTGAGAAGCTGCTATGACATCAGGCATGAAATCAAACCCCAATCACGGCCGTTAAAAACTGATTTCGGGTCCACTGCCATGACCAGCTGGTCTCGCGTTCTGTCTTGTGCTCTTAAAGCAGCTGAGTCAAAGAACACTGGTTGTCTATCTAAATATATACTGACACACACAGCGCCCCTACAGTCCTTTATATCCACCTCCACCGCTGACATACTGCTGGTTTAGTTAATGATTTATTGCATTACCTGATTATGATTCAATATTGTGGGGTGTCAAAAGAAAAGGCTTGCACATTTTCTTGGTTTAGTCATTTTTATATTTTCTCAGTTATTTACTCACCCTTATGTCTTTTCCAAACATGTATGATTGTTTTTCTTCAGTGAAACACAAAATGTTGGATATTGTTTTGAGTCACTCTTTCCACTGTTAAAATGAATATGGACAGAAAGGTCAATTCATGTGTCAACAATATTTGCTTTAGGAATTACTGATAATTGTTTTTTGGAATTGAAACACTGTTGATGCATTCCATAAATCTGACTGATCTGGTTCTTTAGGTCTGACTCAATGATTCTCATGTCATTCCACACACATAAAACATTTGTTCATCCTGTAAACAGAAATGAAGACTTATTTTTCATGAAACCTAAGAGTTTTCTTTCCCGCCATAGAGAGTTCATTCCACCAGCTTCAAAGAGGTATATATGTGAATAAGAATTAGAGCTTACATGAAAAATGTTCATCATATAAAGTCATCATATCTCTTCAGAAGAGTTGGATTAAAGCGCTCGACTCATCTCGGCTCGGCTCGCTCGAATTCGTTTTAAGATGTCTTTATGAAAAGTCGCTTAAAATGAAACGTACAACAAAAGTTATATAAGTGTTACTTGAATTATAAAAATTCAATTGATTTTATTTCAGCATTTCTCCTCATTTAGTTGAAATTGAAACACTAAATAAGTACAAAAAATAAAAATTAAGAAAAATGACAAATACACAACCAAATTGTTTAAAGTTAAAAATAAAATTTATTAAATTGAAAAAATGTTAACAAAAACTTAATATCTAAATGATACTAAAATAACGCTGCCCTGAAGATAAACTACTCACTAATATTTAAACTTCGGTCTGTTCCTCTCACAAAGCTATCGTATTTATGACTTACTGTACTGTTACTGTTTGAAGCTTGAAAGCTTCAGTCCCTTTATTATTAATTTTCAATAGACATCCCTTTAAACAGCTGGTCACCCTCAGATATTAGGATTTTAGCATGCTGAATGCTGTTAAGATCACAAACACTGGAGTGGGTGAGGAATGAAGCAGTCTTTAATTGGCCGGTCACACAGCTGGGTCAAGCTGGTCTAACCTCTTTTACTATGGGTCTCTTTTCAGGGATGACGGCAGCATCTTTGATGGGTTGATGGAAGAAGATGAGAAGGATAAAGCAAAAAGGTGATTAGACAAACAAAACATTACAATAATTCCCATTCAGAAATCATTAACATTCCTTTTTTTTTTTTTTTTACCTTGAGCTGAACTCCTGTTATGAGCCAACCCTTTATTCCAATATCTCATGCAAGAGTGGTTTAAACATGATTCATTACACCAGAGGATTGTATAGACTAATATTGTATATTAGTTTTTGCACAGGGAATAGAAACTTAAGTGTGACCTAGTTAAACCTGAGTGCACAGCTTCACCCTCATCTTCTGTATACATTTACAGAACCGTGAAATGGTTTCCCTTAGCATTGCTAGATTTTTCTCAGATTAGATAGCCTCCCATTCTCATTCTGATGAGTAAACTTTTAGAATTTGATATAAGTAAGAGTTGACGTGTATTCTAGTGCTTAACTGAGACTTCTGAAAAGAGATGAAATTATGTTATCTTTTAAGTCAGTTGCTTTCCACTGAAATTTTCCTCCTCTTATTTTACCACCTACAGAGTTTCTAGGAACAAGTCGGAGAAGAAGAGGCGAGACCAGTTCAATGTGCTCATCAAGGAACTGGGCACCATGTTGCCGGGCAACACCCGCAAGATGGACAAGTCTACTATCCTGCAGAAGAGCATCGACTTCCTGCGCAAGCACAAAGGTTGCTGTAATGCCATACCAATTAATTGCAACCAAATTTGGTATGCGGTTTAAAGCAGTAGTTATTTAGAAAATCTAAGTAAATTTAATATTTTCATATATATCATGAAAATTATGTCATTAATAACTTACCCTATTGTTGTTTCAAACCCATAAGACCTCAACTTTTCAGAATGCCGCAAGCGCACTGTGGGTCATGTGACAAGAACTAACCAATCAGCTTCATCCTTTCCTGTAACAACGTTGAAAACTTAGCCAAGATGAAGGAACAGCTGTTCATAGCTGTATATGGATTGCCATTTTGAAATAAATTTAGTAGCAGAGCTACTGCGAGCGATTTTTTTGTGCTGCAAATCCATTTATCCTTTGCTGAAATTTCCGTGTCTTCATGGAGAGAGCACGTCATGGTTGCTTAGCAAAGGCAGACGCCTCAGGAGCGCTTCTGCCTGAGCGCTTTGGAAAGAAGGACAAAGCAGCACGCCTAGCGTTTTCCACACGTTTTTAGGCACGATATGTTGAACGGCCCCTAAAACCTCCACCACAGCTTGCTTTTTTCATTCAACATAGTGGACTGGGTATTTCTGAAATGTACAAGACAATATTAGACAACGAAGTGGTAGCTCTTTCAACTATTAGAAAAACAGCCTTCAGAAATGATTGCACAGACAACCTAAAAATAGAAATTAAGAACGGTTCTGGACAGATTCCATTTGACATCATTTTTGTGGATGGTGCATTTTCTAAAAGCGTTGTGTGCGCTATACATATGAGAATATTAGAAAATGATCAAATATATTAAAAAGGTAAAAGTGATAATATTAATAAGATAAATCACAATTAATGTTTTAAAATGCAAACTGAAATGTCCAAAAAATATAAAACCCCCTGTATTTAAAATTAATAAAACATTTAATAACAAAACATTTATTTAGCCTGACGAAATAAAGTTTGTGTGTTTTAGTACTTTGTCCTGTATTCAAAACTGAAACCTCATAGTTTGTATTTTCTTTCCCTCAGAAATTGCCGCACAGTCGGAGTCGAGTGAAATCCGTCAGGACTGGAAGCCGCCCTTCCTTAGCAATGAGGAGTTCACACAGCTGATGCTGGAGGTACATACACACTTGCCTAAACCCCCTACTCATGTGTATTCATTCAATAAACACTAAAACTAATTTGTTCTGTTTTTTAGGCACTAGATGGCTTCTTTTTGGCCATCATGACGGACGGAAACATAATCTACGTGTCAGAAAGTGTCACGTCTTTATTAGAACATCTACCTGTGAGTATGAACACACTGCATTCATTTAAACAAAATGACAGTAAAAATCAGTAATTAATCTGTATTCTGTAAAATCAGTTATCTGTGATTTGGAGAAATATTATTAGAATATAAAATAACAGTTTCTATTTTAATATATTTTCAAATGTTTTTATTCCTGAGATGGAAAAGTTGATTTTTTTCAGCAGCCATTACTCCAAATCATTCTAATATGCCGTTTTGATGTTCAAGAAACATTTTTTTATTATTTTCAATGCCGAAAGCCGTTGAGCAGCTTAATATTTTTGTAGAAACATTTTTTAGGACTCTTAGCGAAATGAAAGATTGAATGGTTTACTGTCGCTATTGATTTATTTAATGCGTAGAAATAAAAAAGAAATCGTAGTTTGACAGAAACGTCCTCAAATTAATTTCATGTGAGAAGTTCACTAAGCTACTAAGAATATTAAAGCAAATGAATATGATATTGCTAAGCAACTATTTGTCTGTACAACTGGTCCTAAACTCCTAACCAAACCACACTGGGAGCATTTTACAGCTACAAAGCAACCGAATATAATTCATATTCAATAAGAGTGGATTGAGCGTCAGTGACCGCCGACTAAGCGAAAGCCATATGCAAATGAGCAGTATCACAATGCAGTTATGAATACAGTGGCTGATTTGACTTTACTGTGTAAGTACGAATGATACTGACGATGTCTGTTGTTGTGTTTTCAGTCTGATCTTGTAGATCAGAATCTGTTGAATTTCCTTCCACTGGGAGAGCACTCAGAGGTGTATAAAGCCCTGTCCACACAAATGCTGGATGGAGAGACCCTCACCCCAGACTACCTAAAAAGTAAGAATCACTTATACATGCTGTCTTTTCATGTTTCACATCACCTCTTGACCATAAAATTGGTTTCTTGTTGTCTCTTTCTCTGTTACTGACTCATTTCTTTGAGCACAGATCACTAGACTGGAGCTCATTAATGCTGTTTTCTTGTTTTTGTTTTGTTTGCTTCCCTGCAGCAAAGAACCAGTTAGAGTTCTGTTGCCACATGCTCCGGGGCACGATCGACCCGAAAGAGCCGCCCGTTTATGAGTATGTCAAGTTCATCGGAAACTTTAAGTCCCTCAACACTGGTGAGTGTCAGAACGAGTGCCTGAGTCTTTCATATGGATCCATTTATTGAATTACGCAGCCAAGTGCTTGATTGCTTGCGCTTCTTATGTGAGAGTAGATGGAGCAAGGATCATTATTTGAATAGGAAGTGTTGCGAAAAGCCAGTTTGCCAGAGAAACAGGCTTCTGACCCAGATTTTGAGATGGAAAGTTGACCGTTTTTGGCTTAAGGTGAAGTGTAATTTGACGGGCGTCAGTAAATTTAATTGTAAAAATAATGAATGATAGTTTTCAAACAGCCTTTGTTTATACACATATATATTCCCAGCTCAAACTCACACTATTGGTGGAGCCAGCGTTGGTTGGAATGATCAAACAGACAGATTGATGTTCTTCTCCACAGAGCCACTGTGTTTACACTTTTCCAGAGAATTGAGCTACAAATAGACTTAATTATACAGCAGTTTTATACAGCATGTTTTGATTTATTTTTATTATTATTTCAGCAACAATAAAGATTAGATGAGATGGAAAAAGACTGATGACGATTAAACCACTTTAATTAAAATAGATATACATAAGGATATGCATTTTTATTCTATTACACGAGTTCAGATTAATAAGTCCTTTAAATGCTTAAAATTTACTAATAAACATTTACAAACAAGTTTCATTTGTTATAGTTTGATACATTTTCATCCGTTTGCAAATGCATTTTTTAATACTAATTTTGTAGATTATTTATGATCCTTGAGAAATCATTCCAATTCACTGGTTTTGTTTTCATTTTGTTAACATTATTAAAACATTTTATTTTAATATCCATATAAATGTTTACTATCACTTTTGGTCACTGTCAATTTTAATTCCTTTAAATAATAATACAAAGAATAAGGATCATATTTAATTTTCAATTAATATTTATATTAGTGTGGGTAAAATAGACTAAAATGAATGTCATTGAATAATATATTGACAATGTAATTTTTGTAATGTAATTTTTTCAATGTAACTTTTTTGTCAAAGACAAACTATATCTTAAAATGAACACTGCAGAAAATTACTGTTTTAGAGGAAAAAAACGTTTCTTATATCTGAATGAATGTTTCCTCGCAGGTGCTGCCCCCTAGTGTTAGACTAAATAAAATAAGCTTATTATTTATAATTTCTCGGAAAACACTTCCATTCATGAAGATTTGCCTTCTTTCCCTCTGTAGTGCCTAACTCAACACGTAACGGCTTTGAGGGAGTGATCCAGCGATCGCTGAGGCCCATGTTTGAAGACAGAGTGTGCTTCATAGCAACTGTGAGGTTAGCCAAGCCTCAATTTATCAAGGTAGGTAGAGCCAAAGCCGACTTGGCATTTTCTCATTGGTCCTGTGACTTTTCATATTTGCCTGACAGACAGTGACAACTTCACTCAGATCTGTTATGTACATGTTCCTCGTGACACAGTTTGAATGTATGTGTGTGGGCGTGCTGATAGACACTGTACATGTTTGTGCAAGAGTTGCCTTTGTTTTTTGAAGACTCTGATAAATGACCAGCATGCAAAGCACTCAGTGTGAGAAGTAGGTCACCTGGTTTCTGTTTTTGTTTTTTGTCTGCTAGAAGTGTAGTAACGTTCTTGTTTATAACCTCTGTATGACAGGAAATGTGTTCTGTGGAGGAGCCCAATGAGGAATTCACCTCCAGACACAGTTTAGAGTGGAAATTCCTCTTCTTGGACCACAGGTACAAACTTCATCTGTTTTTGTGAGCTCATTGTCAAGCACACACATCACCTTCCCTCTCCCAGAAAACTAAAGAGTAGATCTGCTAGTTTGTTTCACTTAGGCCCAAAAGTGTACTTTGTAATATTGTCAAATTAAAAGCTTTTCTTTAAAGTATATTATAAATCATCATGATTTAATATTTTTTTTGTCATTCACACTGATTTTGATAAGTATTTGATTATAATTTTCACTATAATGTTACTTGATATTACAAGTGAATATTATTTTAAGGACCAAATTGCTGCATTTTCATTTCAGTTGTATAATTACAAATATATTTAATGTTAGGATGATTACTACTTGAAATGCTAGTTTTAGTAGAAATAACATTCAAATATATGTTAGTTTAGCTTAAATGCCTGTCAGTCCATTTAGCAGTACAGTTTACCCTGAAGGAGAGAAAAAAATATGTGACTGATCTTGTGGGTAACTCGGAGGTGCATGGTTTGGTTTTTAAAGGCACAATATGTAAGATATTTGTTATAAAATATAAAAAAAAACACTTTAACATTGTTATATATTTCATGCAGTTGCGCACTTACGTTATCCAAAAAGTTCCCAAGGATTTGTAAAAAATTTTTTAATAATGGCTAGTCCTGGTTCACTGTCGCCTATCAATTACATAATATATGCGCTATTGGTTTCCGCTTGTAGAAACTATGCCAAAAATGCAGCTGCAGTTAAACTAAATCCATTACAGCAGTCACAAATAAAATTAAAATGAAATGACATGTGTAGACTGCAGAATTAAACTGAGATCTGCTCAATGTTGCACCATGAATCTTTGTTTTTACAGTGTTGCAGGTTATAACCAATCACAACAAAGTTTGTTGAGTTTATGAAATCAGCGTCCAATCAGACGCGTTTAGATCATTAGATCATAGTCATCACTAAAACACTGGAGATTTGTTCAGTGCGCGCTCTGTGTTTTCTGAGTGTTTTCTCTCATCATAAACAACAAATTGGAGATGTAGGTATGATGTAAGTAAGAGATTTATTCATTCAGTTTTTTGAAAAGTGCTTAAACTCAGAGAGCTTAAGTCAGGCATACTGTTCTTTGACAATGTAACGTTAAAGGAAATGAATGTAAAAGGCTTTCTATATAAAATGTATTCGCTGTTTGAATAACTTAAGAATATACAGGTAATAGAAACAATTATTCATTACATCCATGAACTTGATTTGGACGTCTCTGGAGGGTCGAAATGAAATCTCCCATCGTTCCAGTCTTCTTCACAGCGTCATCAGGCTTCGCTTTTATTGTTTTAAAAATGCGACCTCTAGCTGTGAAAACATACATATTGTGCCTTTAAGTGGTGTGGAACCATCAAGGTTTAAAACCCCATTATTTAGCCCAATGGTTGATTGACGGTGAGTTGGTGACAGATTAGCATTGACAGGTGTTTTTGGGGCTGGTTGGAGACTTTGCAGAACAGTGGCCCTCTTGGACTGAAGTTTGACACATCTGCCCTAGAATATAGTTGTGGACAGTAGGGAGCCTTGAAGTCGAAAAGGCTGAGAACTATTGTCTTGATGCCATTTCTTTACAGTACTTGGTTTTCAGGGAAGTCCTTCACTTCAGGCTGTGTGAGCCTGTGACGCTCATGATGACACTCATTATGCTTGGAAAGGTTTCTACTGAATTTAGATGAGTCATTTCAGAAGAATAGCTGCTAGCGTTTAATTGGCACAGATGCTAGATATTAAAGCAAATGGTTTTCCACATTATCAGTTGTTTAGCAGAAGCTAGTGGCACTTCAGATCTTTTTATGCTGTTTTTATCCCAAAACATTTTCATATGACTCAAGGAATGCCTGGAAATCTGTTCCAAGAAAACAGTTTTTGCACAAAAAGGCACTGGGTCATTTTAAAATTGTAAAATGTTTGTTGGAGAAGTTTTGAATTCAGTTCAGTTTAGTTTTCTATTATAAAAACATTCTTTCTGCACATTTAACAGGTCTGAGCTTTGGAGAATAAAAAAAAAAATGCAATTAAAAATAAATAAATAAAAATGAAATAATAATAATAATTGCCATATAAATGTTACAATGGATAAAGGGCACAAATATTTTTTCAGACACTTAACAAAATCAAATAATTTTGTAGGATTTTTTCTGTTTTGTTAAATGTGCAAAATGTTATTTAACAAACTGTTAAGAGTATAGAAATATGCATTTTATGAGTTTCTTAACCATTTAAATTCTGTTCCTTGAGTCAAAGTCAGTTCACATATTTGTCATATACTTTAAGAATGACCCCACTGAATGCGTGTATGCAGATGATGTGAAGTTGCATTATTGTATTTTGCAGGGCACCCCCCATCATAGGCTACCTACCCTTTGAGGTTCTGGGTACTTCAGGGTACGACTACTATCATGTGGATGACCTGGAGACCCTGGCCAAGTGCCATGAACACTGTGAGTTCAACTACTGTTTGTGTGTACTCGTGTCTCCCCAGTTTTTAAAATGGACAATGGTTTGAAATTGATGAATGAATGGCACTGTCTTGAGTTTTGACTTTGTAATAATAAGGTATCTCTCTCCATGCAGTGATGCAGTATGGTAAGGGGAAGTCATGCTATTACCGTTTCCTGACTAAAGGTCAGCAGTGGATCTGGCTTCAGACTCACTATTATATCACCTACCACCAGTGGAACTCACGGCCGGAGTTCATCGTCTGCACGCACACTGTGGTCAGGTGAGGGTGTCAGAACATGTGACGTTTGAACTACTAGCAAGAAAGAAACTGCTGCCATAGAAAGCAGGCTGTGGCGCTTCTTTTTATAGAGAGAGTCTTAGTTGTATTTTTATTTTATTTTTAAATAATGCTTTTCTTTTGTCTCAGTTATGCTGAAGTGAGGGCTGAACAGCGCAGGGAGCTGGGCATTGAGGAATCACCTCCTGAGATCTCAGCAGACAAGGTGAGACATTTCTGAATTCAGTTCTGAACCCCCTTTAGCCATCATTATAACAGGCTAAAGTGTGTAAAGTTTCAATAGATACATTTATTTACACAGACATTTCTGTATACATTTGATTAAATGTTATGCTATTAATAGTCATTTTATATAACTTGTTTATTTTAATGTGTAATAATTTAATTTTAATATTTCTTATTTATTCATAAAGATGCAGTCAGTTGTGTTTATTTTATTATATAAATGTTTATAAATATAATAAATATGTAAAATATATTTATATATAAATATTTTGTTTTCGTAATATATACTTTTATATATACATTTTGTTCTTATTAACAATTTATAAAATTTTAACATGCAAATAAAATAGTATTTACACAAATTCAATTTCTTATAACATTTAAATTCATTATTCATAAAAAAAAAAAAAAACATTTTATTGTTTTATGTTACATTCACACTATTGTATTAATTTTATAAATGGAATACATTTATAGTTTATAAATCATCTGGGGTAAAACGTGCCAATCGTTTTTTTAAGAATGCCCCCCCCCAATGCCCCCCCCCCCCCCCCCCCCCCCCCGTTGTTTTCAGTGATCAATATTGTGCCACAAATGCCCAGAACGATCCTTTAATCCCACTCTGTTTCGCTCTGCTCAGTCTCAGGACTCCGGCTCTGAGTCCCAGTTGAACACCTCCAGCCTGAAGGAGGCGCTAGAGCGATTCGATCACAGCCGCACACCCTCCGCTTCATCACGGAGCTCCCGAAAGTCCTCCTCACACACCGCCGTCTCGGACCCTACGTGTATGTATACATACCAAAGAGAGAAGGTGGTGCTCAAACAAAACACAGCCACGGCATGTTCAGATGTTTACTCACAGTGACTGACCAATATATGTTTGTGTGTCTGTAGCCACACAGACAAAGCTGCAGACAGACCATGGCACACCCCCCCGCCAATCAGTGTCAGCCATTGAGATGACATCACAGCGGAGGTCCTCTATAAGCAGTCAGGTTGGTACATGTCATGATCACTGAGCTAGTGTCCAAACAGAAAAACCCATCTTAATATTGAAATAAACAACAATGTAGGATAAGAAGAGCAAATTATGAAGTAACGTGAAATAGTCCACACTGAGTATTGACCTTGTGTGTCGTCCCTCTTCAGTCAATGAGTTCTCAGAACACAGGACAGACGATGGCAGCATCTCTTGTGTCTCAGCCTCAGCAGCCTCAACAACTTCAGCCCAGTGTGCAGGTAATTCAACATCCCTTTTACTGCATTCACAAATATGACTCTTACTAGTGTTCAGGTCTCTGAGTGCCTGATGCCACTAAATCCGAGCATGATTGTCAATGCTTTAACACCTGAAGCCTACTGAAAATATTATACCTGGTGCTGTTTATCGTGTTGTAGCCGGTGCTGCAGTTTTCCACGCAGATGGATGCGATGCAGCATCTTAAGGAGCAGCTGGAACAGCGCACACGCATGATTGAGGCCAACATCCAGAGACAACAAGATGAACTGCGGCAAATCCAGGAGGAGCTGCAGAGGGTGCAAGGACAGAACTTACAGGTAAGAGCGCCCCCTAGCTTTTGATTAAAGGTGCACCCCCTGCCTCAAATTGACACCCTTTTGTTTGGCTTTGTAGATGTTCTTGCAGCCCGGAGGCGGTGGTCTTAATCTGGGCTCAGTGCAGCTGACGCAGGGATCATCCGTGCAGCCAGGGGGCTCTCTGTCCATGCAGGGGGCGGTGGTGCCGGCAGGAGGCCTGCAAAGTGGCCTGCAATCCACACATACAGGGACACAACACACTGTCACACAGCATCCTCAGCAGGCACCGCCACAACAACAGAACCTTCTCAGAGATCAGAGCTCCAATATAACTCCGGTGAGACAGTGAGCTTTTCTATGAAAATGCCTTCGAAAAATAGACGTACCAAAAAATGTACTATGAATTCAAATTTATTTCTAAAACTTGACATTATGCACATCTATGTGAGACATTTTCATCAAAGCAATATTTGGTTTCCATATTAAATATATTTAGCATATTTTAATTAGCATATGTCATTTATTAGGATAAAAAATCTAGTTTAGTCTTCGATAGGAAATCCCATTTGATTGTCATTAACTAAAACTAAAACTAAATTAAAAGGCTGAAATTAAATAAACTTTTGATATTAGATTTAAAAAAAAAACATTCGAAAAATGTTATCTTGACAACTAAATTAAATACTTTCTCCTAACCCCTGAATGAATATAAAAACTGAACTTAATCTAAATTAAACCTAAATAGTAATATAAAAAAATTTACAAAAGCACATAACAAAATGACTTAAATTAACCACAAATAAAATAATAATAATAATATAAAGATAAAAATATTAATAAAAATTTTAATATATAAAGAATACTAAAAGAACACTGCTACATTACTATGTTTAGAAAAGTGAAAATGTGCAGTTTCGCTGAATATTCAACCTTAAGTCCAAAAATGTCAAAATATTCTCTGTAAATAAAATCTGTGGTAGGTTCAGATATAAAAGATAAACCAGCCTTCTATTAAATCCAAAAGTATATAAATAACATCCGGTATAATATGCTGCGTACATATATGTGAATATATAAATGTATACATAAATATAGACTAACACCTGTATCTCTGTCTGTTTTTTAGCAGTCTCAGAGGACGTCTCACACACTGCAGTCTCCTCAGGGAGCACTGCCTGCATCTTTGTATAATACCATGATGATCTCTCAGCCGGCGCAGGCCAACGTTGTGCAGATCTCCACAAGCCTAGCCCAGAACAGCAGCCCCAGCGGAGCCGCGGTTGCCACCTTCTCACAAGACCGGCAGATACGGTACATGAAACACTTTTACAAACATGCACTGAAACTATGCCTCATTATAAACATGAAGTGCACGTACCCAGCTAAATAAGCACATTAGAATACTAAACTAGTTAAAAAGGATCATTAATCTCATGTCTCCTCCATTTCCTTTTTGTAAATATACCTTCTTTGCAGGTTATAAAAACATGCTGGTTATTTACTAATGAACAATAAAACATTCTTTGAAAGTGCCCGGGGACTCCTGACCATGTCATGGTACAACTGATCCCAACAGAAACTCATATCAAAGCTAACTAATAAGATTTAGTCCTGCCTCCCACAGGTTCCCTGCTGCCCCACAGCTCCTCACTAAGCTAGTGACTGGCCCAATGGCGTGTGGTGCTGTTATGGTGCCTACCACTATGTTCATGGGGCAGGTGGTGACTGCGTTTGCCCCGCAGCAGGGCCAGCCTCAAACAATCAGCATCACCCAGCAGCCGTCTGCGCAGATGCAGGAGCAGCAGGCTCAGACGCAGTCACAGACAGCTACAGGAACTGCCCAGCAGCAAGGACAGGCCCAGCTTGCCCAGCAGCAGACGCAGTTCCTACAGGTAATCCTCCCACAGGGAAAATTAAGACCCGTTTACCGTTCATTGACTGTAGCAGATTTTTGGTCAACTTATTGATTAAATAGAGTTCCGTCAAAAATTTTAACTCTTTAATCATTTACACATGTCATGAAAAAAGTGAAACCTGGAAGAATTTGATGGACGATAAATGAGGACTGAAGCTTCAAAATGATGTTTACACCAGCAGTCGTTCATTTAGCATATTTTCTGGACTATAAGTCGCACCTGAGTATAAGTCGCATCAGTCCAAAACTACTTCATGATGAGAAAAAAAACATATATAAGTCGCACTGGACTATAAGTCGCACTGGAGGGCGCTCTATGCTGCTCACTGTAGGCTACAGGAGCACTGAGCATCGTCTCTGGCAGCATAGAGCGCCCTCTGGCGGCTGTAGACGGTAATGTTTTCTCTTGGTTCAATTCTCTTGGTTCATGTCAAATTAATTTTGATAAATACGTCGCACCTGACTATAAGTTGCAGGACCAGCCAAACTATGAAAAAAAAAAGTGCGACTTAAAGTCCGGAAAATACGGTAGTTTCTACCTTCTATGATCCAATTCCAGGATCAGTTTCAGAGTAACAAACAAATCAATTCCAGATGGACAAAATCAAGTCAAGTCCTGTCCTACTTTTTTTTTCTCATTTGATAGCCGTTTCATGTCCATATGTGTGTCACAATAGTGAGGGAAAACACTGTCACAATTTCAGTTTTGTACTGACAATTTGTATAAAAAATGGAGAGCTAGGGTGGCTGTGAAGACTTGCTATGAATAATGACCTAAAATCCCTGCCTCTTCCTCACACAACTCTATCACATGACTCTAGAAGACTTTGAATACAGCACAGAAGTTCTATGGACTACTTTTATAACGCTTCTGCAGCTTGGTTTGAGCTGAATAAAAGAGCTCTGCCAATTTATTCCCAAAATTTTAAAAAGTGATAACAATTTTGTGACAGCTATTTCTTTATTGAGCATTTTTCTTGCATGCATAGCTAAAAAAAGACCTTTTGCCCTTAAGTTACTAGAATAGAATATAATAGATCTACGGACATGCATTTAAAGGACATGCAGACACACACATTTACATTTTTTTTATTCATTTTAAATTTTAAATGCATTTAAATCATGTGATAGGTTTCTCAAAATGTGAAAAATGTTGTCAAATATAATAAATAAATTCTTTATCTCTCTATATAAAGTTACATATTTATATTTAGCATTTTGTTCTGCAGGCCCCTCGGCTTTTACATGGCAACCAATCTGCCCAGCTGATCCTTCAAGCAGCGTTTCCCCTGCAGCAGCAAGGCACCTTTGCAGCTGCAACACAGCAACAACAGCAGCAGCAGCAACTGCAACAGCAGCAGCAACAACTGCATCAGCAGCATCAACAGCAACAGCAACAGCTGCAACAGCAGCATCAACAACAGCAGCAGCAGCTGCAGCAGCAACAGCAGCAACAACAGCAGCAGCTGCAACAGCAACTGGCAGCTCATCGCTCAGACAGCATGGACCGGTCCAACGCACCACCTCAGTAGCTGACCGCCCGTCAGAGACACGACCAGATCACCACTGAGCAGTCCTGCAGGCTGAGGGGCTTCTGAGGGGGATGTTTGGAGCTAGAAAAATAGCAGTATTTGTACTGTTCCCTCTCAGATACCCTTGCACTGCTTATAGGTGAAGGGCCTAAACGGGTGTCCTTTTTTTTTTTTTAACCCCGTGCCCTTTTCGACCTATAGGAAGTTGATCAACAGCTGCTTGCACTGAATTCTGGGAGAGGTCCAACCATGAATGCTGAACTTTCTGCAGGCTGGCAAGGAATCATCGGCATCTGGTTTTCCATAAACGGTCTCCTCCACAATAACTGTTTCCCCCTTGTCTCGTATGCCCACTGTGTGCCGTCATCCCTCTTTCACAGGTTTAATTTATGCAGAACGAGCCGCAGACCTGAAGAAATCTTGCAGGACAAACGACAAACGGCGCCTCTTTCTCTCGGTCCTCCCTTTTCTTCCTCTTTCCTCCTCATTTTACTTGTCGCAAGTAATTTTGGGTCAGAAAATATTTTTAAGAATGTCATGTGGATTCAACTTTTATTGTACAGTTCACCTGTAAAATAATTTGTAAATATATGGACAAAAGGAAAGAGAAACTAATATTTTATATGATGCATGAGATGAAAAGCATAGTCTGTTATTTGTAGCTTTGAATATACTTTTGTTTTCTAATATTCAGAGGAAAAAAGCTAAACTTAATACACATAATGTTTGATCTCTTCACAGACTTCCTTTTTCCAGTGGGATGGGGGTAAGAGTGTGTGTATGTGCTTGCGCACATGTGTTTGTGTGTATGTGTGTCTGCCAAGCAGGCAGTGCTGGATCCACAGATTGTGTCACAGTTGGTTTAAAAGGGCCTTCGTGTTTTAGTAAACTGTTAAAGGAACAGGTGATCTTTAGATGTTTTGCATCATGTAATATACCTTAGTAATTGAAAATATATAGATATGAATATTTCAGAGAGATGTTTTACGTTTGTAAATAGTTTAAAGAGAAGGCTTTAGATTTAGTATATCATGCGGTTAGGCAAAAAAACAATAGAAACGGTGCTCTGACTGTTTAGCGCAGAATCATTACGGCTTTCAGCGGCCATTCGCTTTTAAGTACGGCTGATATTTACACACTCTGCTGAACTGGAACTGATGCTTAAAACAGCAGGGTTATGATGAGGAAAAATATAATGGCATAGTGTGTATGATCCTAAATGATACAGGTAAATTAGCATAAGTCTAAGCCATAGCTTCCTCTAGTTTAACATGGTTGTTTACACTGTTATACAGTGTTTTAGATTTGATTCACTAAATCGGTTTGAAAAACCAGAAATATAATTTCACACAACCAAACCTCTTTATCACCTAGAGATAGAAAATTATCAGATATTTGCACAGCTTTAATGCAGGAATACTTTTCACTTGTCTATCTTGGGTCTCCGCTCGTTGACAAACGACGGCATTTCAATGATAGTGACTTGACTTTTTTAACCTTCTTCCACTCAGCTCTGGAAAAACAGGAATGTATCGGTTCACTAGTACCTCTTTGACGCTGACATAGTCCCTAGCAACTTCTAGCTCTTTGCCCAAAGCACAGAAAGCAACCCTAATGTTGACAATCTGATTCCGTTTTATTGGCCCCTTTAGTATTACAATCCAGATATGGCAGATTGTAGTTGGTTAACATGCTTGACAAGACAAGTTTCTCCAAAGTTGCTCTGAGACGTTTGTTAGTAGTCAGCCATCATCAATGTTCTAAAGTAGTTATTGTTTTCCTCTAGTCAAATAGGTCACACCTTTAGAGTAAAATTGTTGTTATATATATATATATAATTATTATTATTATTTTAATTTTTTTTGTTCTTTTTCCTTTTTACCCTTATGAAGAAAACTAAATAAAGGCTCAGTTTTATCAACCGGTAGCACTTATGGAGGACAGATTTAGTATTTTATTTATTGATCATGTGAATCATTATTATTATTTTTTTGAATTATTCTTCTAAACATCAGAAATTAGTGCACTAATGAGCAATATTGCGTGTGTGAGTGTAGCCACGTATGGTGTCCCATACTAGGAATTTGTGCTCTGAATTTAACCCATTCAAGTGCACACACACACACACACACACACCCGGAGCAGTTGGCAGCTGGGGGTTCGGTGCCTTGCTCAAAGCTGCACACCTCAGTTGTGGTATTGATGGTGGAAGGGTGCACTGGTCATTCACTCTCCCCACCTACAATCCCTGCCAGTACCGAGATTCAAACCCGCAACCTTTGGGTTACAAGTTAGACTCTCCAAACATTAGGCCACGATTGCCATATTACCTCTTCATTCAAATATTTTCCATATCAGACCTCACTATATATAAAAGTGCCAGTCTGAATGTTCGTGTTGCAGTATCCCCACAATAGCAGAATAACTCAAGTGATCTAAGATAATGCAGTATGTAATCTAACTCCCCCTGTTGTTCTTTTACCCTTTGAGTTGGAATATGACGGTCACTAAATGTGTTGGTTTTTGTGGTCATGTAAAAGTAATGGATGGCTGTACATTTCAGGACCACAGAAATTGTACGATGGCATGGCTAGAATGAGCAAGGCGAGATTATTGATTGAATGTAAAACTGTCACTTAGCTTTATAGTAAGTAACATATTTTAAAGAGGAATATATTGAAAAGTTAGATGTTCTTATTTTTCTACAACAGCGTCAGAACAGAGAATTTATGCAGATAGACTATAGTTGATGTGTAAACAACTGTTATATGCCTTTTGCTATGAAAGGGAACCGGAAATTAAGCTTACTCCATATTGTAACCTCAAACGAAGGATTTAAACGAACTGTGACACACTGGAGGACCAGCTGAACTTTCTCCTCACAATGCAGTTGAATTCAGGAAGTGGTTATTTTAAGGCTTTTGCCCGAGTAAGAGAGGTCATTCATGTTTGCTGCAGACTTGGGGTACTTGAAGGTTATAAAAAAACATTTTTTTAAGTCTTGCTTAAAAAGTATAGGACACCTGTACAAATTCAGGCTGGGTCGAATATGACCTTCTGATGCATAGTGCATCCTCTCGCACAGGCATCAGATGTCAGCTGTTGACACAGAGTTTAAGGGGTTGTTTTTCTGTTTTCTGCACTGATTTGTATTATGTCAGCCCTACGGTAACAGAAATACTACAGTTTCCTCAGGTTGGTTCAGAATAATAACAAATCCACATCAATCTTGCCCCTCCTTTCTCTTCCTTCCTTGATCTTGTGATAGTGACCTCTTCAATAACACATGTTCTTTTGCATTTACTGTAAAGAGCCACAAAAAAAGAATGATATAAAATGGTTGCCCTCTATGTACCTCTGAATTGTCTGTGGTGCTCGATGCTCCTCAGTTGGCGTTTAGTAATTAACCCAAAGAGCTCTGAGGAAAGATGGGAGAGCTTGGCAAATCCTGTTCAATTTGTTTTTTGAAATAGTAAAAGCGCCCAGTGGAAAAGGGGGTGGTGAACCATGTTAAATGTTTTGTAGTTCTGATGTACGCACTAGAAGTTCTGAATGTCTATCAGTGTTCTCTTGCTATCATTTAATCGTTGTACGTGTGATGTTCTTTGCAGAGCACTTGTGTTTGGCTCATGAAATTGATCTGGTCAGTACACATTAATGTGGGGGAAAATAGAAAATTACTTAAATATACTTATAAATAGATTTAAAATATCACCTTTTTTAGGTTTCGTCCAATGTTAACCCTCCTTCGGGGGTTACCAGAGCTTGGCTCTGTTTTCCTGACCTCAGTAAAAAAAAAAAAAAACCTGTAATATCAGAAAACAGTGTGCTGTATTGGGTTCATTTTATGAGCCAGGCCATTCTTACATTTAACATTGAAATAATGGAACCTTTTTAAACAAACAGTGCCGTTTACTCCCCTTATTCAATTTTGAAAATAAAATTATTTAAAAATATATATAAATATATATATACATATAAATTGTGTTGACTGTTTTTATTCCTTTATTTTTTGGGTGTGACTGTTTTCCTCTAAATAAGTTTCATAAATTAGAGTTGTGCTTTGGTTGAAGGGATTTTTCCAGTGAATCAATTAATCATTCCACCGATTCATTTTTTTTACTCGAGTCAAGATTCAAATCAGGAATAACTACTCCACTGTTGTCTAGGAGACACTCATCAAATCCGAACTTGGAAAAACAGACAAACATCCGGTTAAAAATGTAAGTTATGCTACATTCTCACCACGTCGTAATGGACTATGCAAAACCACTTCCCATGTTTTGCCTCAGCAGCCAGCTCGGTCACATCACATCACATCTGTCTGCTTGTTTGTCCATGGCAAACATCTTTGTAAATACACAACAGTGTTGTACAGGAAATGTTTAACACTTTATCAAAGTTAACTTATTCATGTTAGATTGATATGTTTACCAAAGTGCAGGTAATAAAGTTTTTTATTTTCATTTCCACAGTTCAGGTAACACATATCAAAGTTTATATTCAAGTTTGCAGTATCAACGTTATTTATATTTACGTTTACGTAATCTACATTTGTAAAATACTAAATCATCCATTAACAATTTCTATACTAAATATTATTTTAATTGATATATTGTGCTGCTCTATTGTGAAGAGTGCGAGTAGCCAGGGATATAAATGAAGTCTGTCTCTAGTGTTTGCTCTTCAGTCTTTTGATTGTATTAAGTGTGTTGTGCTGAAATGAGTAGATCTTCTACTGGATTAAGGTGGGTAATAGCCACTGATCCCTCTAATGTTCTCTATTGTAGATCAGTGGTAATAGCTCCTTTAGCAAAATGGGACACAACAATGTTTGGCGAAACTACGGTCTTCTTTATTTTCAGAAAGCCATTACTAGAATGAGATGAGAAAATCCCCAGTTCACAAGTTGTAATTACGAGTTCTACGAGGACTTGAATGCTTTTTACAAATTTGAATCTTATAATTACGATTTAGTGCGAACGCACCCTCACTTTCTGTTTATTAAAATGTTGTATAAAAGCAACATAAATATAATGTATGGACCAGAGAAAATCTCTGAATTACCTTATGTCTTGGCCTCATTAAAAATGTATACATGTAGCCTATCCATGACAAGTGGGATTTATTTTAATATAGCACAAGCACATGTAATCAAAATATTTACCATGTTTCTTAGTTTTCAAAATATTAAGCTATAGGAATTTTATTCAAAATGAAGACAAAACTTGAAGACAGGCTCTGGTTGTCAGACTCTATGGAACACGTTTAAACGTTCATGTATTGAACTATACTATATTATTAGTCTAGGACATCTTAATTAACTTAATGGCTGTGAAAAATTACCTTGAGACCAGTTGGTTAAAAATAATTGGGGAAAAAATGTCTATAA
Source organism: Carassius auratus (assembly GCF_003368295.1). NCBI lineage: Eukaryota > Metazoa > Chordata > Actinopteri > Cypriniformes > Cyprinidae > Carassius > Carassius auratus. The sequence goes on along the minus strand of NC_039287.1, from coordinate 13,242,026 downwards.
GAGAGTGGAGTTAGTTTTGAGGAAAGCTGAAGTGTCATTTGTTTGCAGACGCAGGTGGTTTGATCTTTTGCATCTAATGAAGCGTGTGACTCGTGGCCGCAGAATGTTTTTGTATATTTCTGTTAACATCTTTGAAAATTGTGCTTCATAACAGTGTAGAGTTAATACATCTTCTTCTTGATTTAATACCGTTTCAGCATTTTGAAAAAAAAGTACCACATCTGACAGACAAACTGACTTTTTTTTTATTCAATATTTACAGGAATAATATTTTTGCAGTTGTTCTATTTTAGTTCAGTCAGCACAATCTCCAAAGTTTACCCCTGTCAAATATTGACAGTCACCCTGAAAATACTATATATATATATATAACACACAAAACAAAAATGCACCAAATCTCCTCAATAGAACAATTCTTCAACCATGACAAAATATCAGTATCTCTGCTCCATAATAGAATAAATAAAAACCATTTAAAAAAAAAAAAAGGGCAGACTTGATAAATTTTAGTCTTCCTAGACAATAAGCACGCAAACATATGCCGTGTGTTTCTTTCAGGGGAGCTTCCTAAAGCATGACAGTCCTTAAAAGTTTATGACCAGTGACACAAAAGCAGAAATGCATGAGTGCTCAATCATGACCAGTAAATACAGTGATGGTGTTTAAAGGCCACATGTGATGATGCAATCCGATCTGACATTATTTCATACTACATTTCAAGCCTTTGGTAATATGGTATGAATAAAGGACAAACCATGAACAGGCAGTTTAGACACCAGACCGTTCCAATAATTCAGCATTCAATTCAGTACTGACCATTATATTGCTAAGGCTCTTACCCACTAAATACTCCTGAGACATAAGTAGATTCACTGCTGTGCAGTGGGTAGACAGTCATAGAGAAGAGTGACAGTGCTTCATCTGGTTTTAGTTTTAAAGTTGTTATAATCAAGTAAGCTTGAACTTGAATAAAGTAGAATGGTACCAGGCCAGTATTTACCCATAGTACACTGCTCAAACTGGTAAAATAATAAGGAAACAAGATTCATGATTTGTTATTTAAAATGTTACAATATGCCAGGAACTTAATTTTTTAGGCAGCATACAGTCAGGAGAAATATGATGATCATCTAAAAATAGAACAGAGTCTGGTTGAAAGTAAAGAAAGACAAAAACATGGAGGGATTAAGCAAAAAATCTAAAATGCTCATTAAGTCATGAGCAGTAAATGATTTTCTTTCATTCATTCAGTCATACTTCACTTAAACAAAAGAGATTTACTCAAACATATAAACAAGCCATCTGCAGTCTTTGTGCAGTCTCTCGCTCTTCCACGTGGTCTGGGTGGTATATATACAAAATGAAACCAAGAGTCCAATTCTTCCATCAGAATCCAGAATCGGGCTTAATAAAGAGGGCGGAGAACGCAAAGGCAAGGAAAACAATTCCACCAATGATTGTAACTGTAGAGAAAGCAACAGGAAACATCATCATATAAATCTGGATATAGGTCAGTGCTTATGCAAACCAACAGAGCATAATGTACTGCACTAAATGACTCACCGGTTCTAACAGAGATCTTCTGAGCCACCATCCTCCCGCCGATAACAGCCAGGCCTGTGCACAGACAGTGTCCCAATGTTCCTCCAACTGCTACTCCAAATGGATCCTGCAGCACAAACCCGGCCAGTTAGTTATTCATGTTAATAATTAATTTGCTAGCTGTTAATAATGAGTGATATGGAGTGCTGGATTACTTTAAGTTAATTAGTTATGATGAAGAATGAAAGTCTAATATAATTAAGAATAAAATAATTTGAAAATCTTAAAAATATGTATCTTAAAATATATCCTTAAAAAAATATATATATATATGTATATATAAAATATAAATAACTGTTAACCTGGATATAAAAATAAAATACAAGATACATTTTTATCTTGGGCATTAAGAAAACTTAAAATAGTGAAATGTGTATTTTACAAGTATTTTAGTAGAAGGTTTGCTTAAAATTAATTATAAATAAAAATATATCAATTTTTTATGTTTTTTTTTTTTAAATGGACATTACAAATATATTAAAAATGTTAAAATTGACCATTTTAGTAGAAAATGCATTTAAAAATAATAATAAATACAAATATATCGCAACCATTTTTTTTTTTTAATAATGATAAATACATTTACATGGGTAAAAAGTGACAAAGTACTTTTACTAAAAGTTAATTATTTATGAAATATATTGCAGAATAAAAATCTAAAGAATGAAATTTATACATAACTATATAGAGATCTCATCCAAGTTAGAATTTTTTTTATATAATACAGTTTTATGGTCATTGACAATATTTGAAATTAAAAACAAAAACAAAAAAAACCTCATAATAAAAGGTCTAATTTTGTTTCCTGTGTGGATACCTCTCTTGCAGCCAGCACAATAGTGGCAAGCTGAGAGCGGTCACCCCACTCTGCGAGGAAGGTGAGGGTGAGTGCCTGGATGAATATAGGTGAGATCAGGCTGTGCCACTTCCTCTGAGGTAACATGGTCGCCGTCCCTGCTTCCACGTCGGGTGCGCCGTTGGCTAGCTTATAGCGCTGAAGCTGCGAGAGGAGAGGAAATCAACCAATCAAAAGGTCAGATAAGATGCTTCAATTATGTAGGGGATGTTACTTAGCCACACCTGTGAACAAACTGACTTGAGTTAGAAAGCTTTTACCTCCTCATCCTTTTTCTTTATCTCAGCCTGGACCTCCTCCAGCTCCTCTTGCCCTTCATCTGCACTCATCCTCAGTCCCTCCCTCAGCATCCTCAAACCAAATATGGCAAACAGCGCTGTCGATATGTAGTAGGTATAGATCCGTGGGATAATGGTGGTGGCATAACCAAACAGGACTAAAGAGAAGACATACAGAAGAGGTATAGGTCATTCATGCATACAAAGGATTTCATAAATAACACACGGTAGATAAACACTCGGTGGCCTAAGCACTGAATTATAAACTAAAATATTACCCTTAGAATTATATAAGAAAGTGGTAAAGAGGCAAAAATGCCTGTCATTAGAAGTCTTTTAGATCATGATATTATGACCATGATGATATTGTTGTGGATGGATGGAAAGTAAAGAGTTTGGTTCCAGAACATTATAAAATCAATTTGGATTAATTTGAGTAAAAATGTAAATAATTAAACTAAATAATTAAATTTCACTTTAAATATTTTGTTTTCAAACATGGTTTATGTAGATTTTATCATGCTGATGTAAGTTTGGGGTGTTTTCGTTTTTAAAATAAGTTTGGTTTTTGTCAGTTATGTGATGCAATAAAAAAGAAAGTGTGACATCATGATTGACAGCTGAGACTGACGGCTTCTCTTAGCGAACTGAGACGCCAACAGGCTTTTTCACAATCTTCAGGAAGAGACTGGAATTGTGTTTACCTTATTTTAACACAAGCCTCTTATATGGAAAATCATCAGAAAAAATTGGACCAGTCAAGCTAATTTAAAAAAAGGGTCAGGGGCATGTGTTTGCGTTTGCTTTAACAGGAGTGTAGGCAGGACGCAGATCCACTTCACTTTCTACAAAATCTGTTTTATTGCCGTCTTTCCGTGGTTGAAATGCTGATTGAGCGATTACATGAGGCATGTGATGTTCATTCATGCTTATTTCGCCTTAAAACTAGTAGTAAAGAGGAATGAAAACCAAGATGATTGGTGTATTCAAAGCACTGCCACTACGGTTTACAACATGTGGAATGGTGTGCTGTGATTGGTTCAGCGGATGTATCACATTCTGCAGAGAAGGGAGACTACTGTTTGTCGTGATTTGGAAAGATGGGGGAGAAAACATGAAAGAATAACATGGCGGACATCACATACTTAAAATTAAAAATGTACTTTTTATTACCGACCAGATAAAATACCGATTTCGGCGTGACCTTTTTTTTATTTTATGGCATTTATTGCATTTTGGAACCAATCTCTTCAAATATACTATTATATTTGCATGATGAATGATAACCTGTAAACCAGTGTTAATTTCGTTGACTAAATATTTTCGTCATTATTTTCGTCACGAATATATTTTTGCCGACGAAAACGAAACGAAAACTAAAATAGAAGGCACTGATGGAGACTAAAACTATGACTAAATTGATTGACATTATCGTCAACGAATAAAGGACGAGACGAAAATAGACTGTGACGAAAATCAAATCAGCAGACGGGAGAGATGCGAGGAATGAGCAAAAGAACCGGCAAAACAGAACAGACTGCATGAGAGAAGAGAACCAATCAGAGCCTGACTTATTGAGACGTGAAGCGAAGGTTTTCAGTTTTTATGAGCTCCCGGGAAGTCGGCATTCGAAGAGGTGATAGGGACTTTAAGCAACAGCCTCTGGTGGAACGGCAACGCCATTCTGGCGTTGTATTGCGCCTGCGCGAATTTAACTGCTACTTTGTGACGTTCTAATTTAACGGTCTACTACGGTAGAACAGCTGATTTGCCGGAGTCGCTACAACGTGAGAGGTTAGGTAAATAAATTTTATGTTTTTAGACTTATTTACATCATACAATATTAAAAACTCCTCTTCTGACAAAAGATTTTCATTTAACGCCAAAAGCAATCCTTCTCTTGCTTTTTTAAATTATATATTTTTTTGGATCTCAATAAATGAATTAATGCTGCGTTGTGCTGTTCTGTTTTACCGTCGCTTAGTGACTTTTACGTTCTTGGCTACAGCGGTGTGACGGCAAACTTCCGGTCGCTGTAGCCGTTCCATTCGCAGCTGTTGCTTCAAGTCCCTACTGTCTAAAAGAGCGACAAAATGTCCACAGCTCACTTCACGTTTGACGACGAACAAAACAAAACAAAGTGTAAAGCACGCAGAGCGCTCATTCGTGGCAAGAACACAACCAATTTGAAAAGACATTTACAGACGAGCCACCCGGACATTTTCTCAAATGTAATTTTACAACGATGTTCTTTTGTTTATTGAGCTAAGCAAAATTGGAATAGTGCAGTGCGTAGATGTTGTAGCATTAAATATTACGAACTGAAAAGTACTGTAAAATAGCCCCTTATTCAAATTAGATGCGAGCACAATACTAATACGTAATATCATGATAAATACATTTGATTAATACTAATGTTTAGTATATTTTATAATGTTCTACTTGTTGACAATATCACAAATATTTCTATATTAGTCATGTGAAACATGAATGTTCACATCCTATCATTATACATAAAAAATCTAGCAATATTGTAGTATTTAAAACATACAATATTGCTAGACAAATGAATACCTTATAAAATCTTGTTACTTTTTTTATCCACCTAGCTGCCAACTTATTAAATATTTACTTTAAATGTATGCACTTATTGTTCAGCTCAGCTGTAAGCTTTAAGGTCCTGGACCTAAGGTTATTTTTCTTTTATTGATGGTCAATTGGCAGCTAGTTATTGTTTACATTATCATGACAGTGTTTGTTGCTGCATAAAAGCTTTTGAATCGAAATAAAGACACAGTTGTGTTGAAATAAAGTTGAATTTGTGTTTTATATATTTTGGTTAAGTTTGTTTCCTATACCAGCTGTAAAAAATTGTCTAGTAAATCTGTTATTGATTTTAGTCTTATTTTAGTCGACTAAAATACCAAGCAATTTTAGTCGACTAAAATACCAAGCAATTTTAGTCGACTAAAATAAGACTAAAATTAAAACAAATCAGATGACTAAAACTTGACTAAAACTAAAAAGAATTATAGTCAAAAGACTAAGACTAAAACTAAATTAAAATTTCGTGTCAAAATTAACACTGCTGTAAACATCTCACAAGACTTACATTGAAAAGGAACCCAGAAATTTGTAAAAACAGGTGACAACAAAAAAATAAATAATTATTCTCATGACAGGTCAAATTATTGCAAATATGACATAAATTAAGCTTTCACTCAGTAGGGACCAAACATTGTTTTGCAATTACTAATAAATCCAATAGACTGTTAACATTATTATATTACTGTATAATTTTAATGGTCAAATTAGTATACATTTAATTGAGATCAAGAACTCTGAGGGGGGACAGGACAATATCCCAGTTTTAAAGAGGAAGGTCTTATTTCGTTAAAATCTTGCTACTTTTAATATTAGCTTAAATTTATGACAGATAACAGTTTATTCAACTAATGTAATAGACAGGATTTGTGACAAAGTCATCTGACACCAAAAGTCTGGTGAACTGGTGAAAAGTGGAAGAGGAGATGTGAGGTGAAGCATATCAGCCTCTGAACATGATTTAAATAATTGCCCACTGCTCCGGGTGTGTGTTCACAGTGTGTGTGTTCACTGCTCTGTGTGTGTGCACTCGGATGGGTTAAATGCAGAGCACAAATTCTGAGTATGGGTCACCATACTTGGCTGAATGTCACGTCACTTTCGTCACTTTCACTTTCACTTTCAAAAGTAAAAGTGGTTTTGAACAACCTACCTGACAGACACGTCATGAGTCCCAGAGCCAACATGGCGCCCACCAAAACAGTGAGGCGATTGTAGCGCATAGCCATGATGGCTGCGATGAAGAACGTCTTGTCTCCCAGTTCAGAGACAATGATGACTGAGAGGGCTGCCACAAAGGCATGAATAAAGCCCAGGTTTCCTTTATTGAGTTCATCGGCTCTCACTGCCGGGCCGGGTGCGAGACCGACGGTGGCCTTCTGCAGCTGGACAGAAATTATGATTCAGATGTTACAAAAGGCAACACATTTATTCAAAATATGGAGCAATATAAACATTTACAATTATAGATACAATGCAGCATTTTAATATAAGAATATATGTATTTTTATCTATAAAGCAAGGATTAAAGGGGTTATGAACTGGCTTTGTTTATCATTTCGTACTGTTCTCTATGGTCCACTCATAATGCCATCAAGATTTTTACATTTAAAAAAAAAATAGATTATTTAGAAGTAATTGGCTATTTTCTGTCCTGTTTTGACCCCCTCATCAGAATGGACTGTTTTGAATATGCGTGGGGGATTGTAAACCCGGAAGTAAATGTCCACTGCTATGATTGGCTAACAGTTGTGTATGTTTGACAGGCTACATCTTTCATAGATGACTGCTGTGATTTAGGTTAAAAACACAAATACTCAGTACATATAAAATGATCTGTAAAAACAGACAAAGCTATTATATAGGGACCACCACGTAATAAAAACGGTTACTCACACTTGGGTGGTGCGACTTTACTATCAGATCCAATATGGTTGCTACAGCATCATCTTTTAGTTACAATGTTTATGAAAATTCTACTTCAAAGTTTGAGTTCTGAAACTTATAGATTTTTTATTTATTTATTATTATTTATTAAGTAAAATGACCTTTTATACGTTTAAAAGATCAAGGGAATTTAGAATTCTCCGTTCATGACCCCTTTAATGTTGGGAAAACTGAACTGTTCAGAAGAGAAGTTCCTGAGATTGTCAACGACTGTAATAGTATGATTGCTTTTTCATCCAAACACCTTGCCTGAAGAAATATATTGAAGAGTTACATATAGAATGTAAAGAATTGAACAATAATGTTACAAATGTTCAGCTTTCTAATAGTTTCCTAAACGCTTCAGGTAAACCTATAAATTCAGTCCAGCAAGTTAACCTTTCAAACTTATACTATTTTTTATTTTATATATGTGTGCTGTGAATGAATGTCAAAATGATACTACAGTACTTTCATTGTAGTTCTCAACCTTTTTTACTCCAAGGCCCCCAGATTTCAAACAAATAAACTGAAAATATTCAATCGGTTAAATTGCTTGTTATTATAACTAAATATAAATAATTTCAAGATATATTGGGGCCCCCTTGAAAATCTGCTGAGGCCCTAGCTGCTTGAGAACCACTGACTTTTAGACGATCAACTTAACATATTAAAACATAAGAAAAGTAGCAACAAACTACAAAAACACTTAATACAGACCGATGCACCTGGGTTTTTCATTTGATCTGCACCCGGACTCTCCCCGCTCATGTATGTGAAGAGTAAAGTACGGCTTATTCATAAAAACACATAAAAACAAATACGAAATTCTAAAAAATGTCGATGATGCAGCAGAATCCCCTGAATGAAACCTGCTTGTCAAAATTACATTCATCCGTTTAATAAACAAATCTATTAGCCAAACCAGTTTCCATTGAATGCCACTAACTTAGCCTAATTACCCGGCTACTTACAGCACAAGTCCTCTTTGACACATTTGTAGTGTTAATAAAAATTCTTACATGAATGTTATCTAGCAAAGAAGATAAATGCTCCATACGAACCTCCGCGGGCTGCTCCTGAATGACTTTATTCTCTTCTTGAGTTGCTGTAACTCCGCCTGAAAACAACACGGCGTTCAATACAATAATGAAGCATATCAACCGGCCGCCGCCATACCGCTCTCCGGCCCGGAGAAGCATTTTAAGGGCTACCTAATATGACTTCTGCTGTGGTAATACTTCGCAAATCAAGCTAATCGAATCGCTAATTTATCTACATTAACCTTTCGTCGTTCTGATCCAACTAGCCCACCGAAGCCATCTTTCCGGAGAGACCGATGACAAAGGCTAAGGCAAAACTATCGGTTGAAAACTGATCGCGATTGGTCACCTGGAAGATAGACGATTACAGTAGAGACATACGTCACTGAAACAGAGGTAGACTATTGGTCGAAACGTCACTCCCAATGACGTGTGTTAAGAACGCATTCAAGGTAGGTAGAGTTGCAACGCAAAAGGGAAATATGAGATTAGAGACTCAGCTCTAAGAATAATTTATAGACATTAGTTTACCTTCTCTTTGTTACACATTTCTGAAATATAATTATTAGAAGCTGATTCGAAATGTTAGTAGACATGGTTTGCTTAAAGTGCAAATTCCATTTTGTTCCAAGTTCAAATATTGACGTTATTCATATAATGTAAATAAAAAATAAAATCTATTTTTCTGAACAATGGTGATACATAAACACTTCTATGCACTGTTTTTGCAATACTGTTCCTCAAGATTATTGAAACTAATTCATAAAAAATGTAAGTGTAAAATCTTGAAATAGCTTGTAAAGGCCCATTTGTTTAATCATTATTATCACTGCTGTTTAATCACCGATATTTTATATTTGTTAACCTTTCTCTGTAAGTATTTGCTTATGGCTTGTCCTCTATCCTTGTACATATGCAAGCGCAAATAAAGTAAAACAAACAAACAAATAAACAACACTGTCATCACTTAATCAACAACAGGAAAAGGGCAGAAAATATCTTAATTCTAGACGACGGGGAAGCTGGCTTAAGAGAGCTAATATGTGGTAAGAGCCATTTCCTTTTTAAGCTATTTGCTGACATCTAACAGTAACGTCTCTAGCAAGTAGCTGTCGTCAATCACCTTCTGAAGGTCCGTCTGTGTCAATGCAACAGTTCATTTCGGTCTTGTCGTGTGTACTTCCCTTCTTGCCCTGTTCCTTACACATTAAACATGCATCATCAACATGTCAGCTGTTCCATTTAAAAGAGAGACATTAAGATTATCTATGTTTTTGTTTAGTTAATAGTTTATTAATTTGATTCTTATTTGCATATAAAAGAGCTTATCACACAAAAATCACAGGACAAAAGGAATAAAAGCTTTGCGTTGATGCGGATACATCTCAAACTTGCTCCTGTAGTAATCATGACAGAGCTGTGCAGCCAGTGCCTGGTTACAGAGTACATACAGTACCACCAGCCACCAGGTCAGAGAACTGCAGCCACAACAAACACTCATGGCAAGATAAATCAGAAGCTCAGCCAGGTAATGTGGACAAGAGACCAGATTAAACCAGCCCCCACATGGCATCTTGTGGGCCAGGGTCTCTACTTTACCTATAATGGATAGAGATTTAATATTAGTTTATAGAAAATTGTTACTTGTAATATACAGTTATACGAAAAATTTGTTTAAACTTTTTTTTCCTCAAGAAACTTCCGGCAGCTTTCTACCTGAGCTGTCAGTCCTCATCTTAGCCAGCAGCGAGAGGGACCGGTTCTGGAGGAGAGATGCCCAGATGAAAAGAAGAGTCCCGATCACCTGATGCCAAGTTAGCTGATTAAAGAGAGGCCCTGGGACTTCAGAGACAAATACACAAACAGTTATTCAAATCCAGGAAAACATCAAGATACATTTGGGATGATAAGTACTGAAATATTTTTGGTTAAGTAAACATGAATTAGATATTGAGTTTTCAATTTGGAGGTGTATTAAAATGTTGACAGGATCGCATCTTAGAAACTGTACTAACCTGACTGTGGCAGAGAGGCATTTATAGACAGGACAGTTAGACCAAGTAGGACATAGTAACCCAAACCAAATGCATATTGGACTACATTGATCACACCGTTAGAAAATACGCTGACAAACAGGCACTCCAATAGCCGTCTGAAGGAATGGATCCATAGCAGCACTTGTAAAAGTAGAATGGAGAGATGTAGTTCTGAAAAGCACACAATTAACTATATGAATATTTATTGGAAGGCAAATGTAAAGTATACTGCAACAGATTAAAGCAGAAAAATAATACAAATGTAAAGTAAAAAAAAAATACAGGATCTTCCTTAAACAGTGTATATACAGATAATTCTAAATTTTCCTGATTTATTTACACGGTTTTACTATAGTAACAAACTGGTTGCCATTGTTTAAAAAAAGAAAGAAAGATGAAGTGGGAGGGAAAAAAAACATTCTTCGCTATTTGAAGTACCTTTCCAAGCATCTCTTGGTCTGCCAGTCAAACACCAAAGCGCGTTAATTAGCCAATCAGGGAGAGCCTCACTCATGACGACAGAACGTAAGGAGAATAGTAGGAGGAGCCCATTCCACATGACAGACACCGCGTAGAAATGATAGAAACACCTGTAAACAACAACAGAGGAAATGTTTCCTGCATAATCGCCTTGAGTCGTGACATGCTCATAACATGATATATGAGGAATACACACAGTCACTTAAAACTACATTTAATCCCGAATCACCTCTTTGATACGTCAAAAAGGAGCTGCCAGTTTGGTATCTTGATGTCTTCTTTAGTTTTTCCATAACGGATTAAATTCTGAAAGACGCGCTCGAGGCTGCGAGGCAGTTTCAGTGAAAACTTATAGAGAAAAAAGGCTATTATAAAACACAACGCTAGCAAAAACCATATAACATTAACTATTGCTATGTGTTGAAGCATCGCCGCAGCTTCATACTGCCGTCCTGTCGCTTGAAGATACCGAGTCAAACAAATACTAAGTATTTTAGGTTCCACTCGCATTAATGTTCTGATGGTCTGGTATTATGTGTCATAAAACCCACAAAGAAGAAGCACTTCTGAATGTCTCTCTATAAACGAAATCTGCAGCTACAAGTATGAATATGAATGCTTAATTATCGCTGACTTTATTCCTTGCTGTTGTCATATAAACGTGGAGAAACATCTATCACAACGTCACTGACAGAAAAAATTAAATGGTACCTTATGTTTCTAAACTATTTGTTAACATGTCCGGCGGTGTATAACCTAAAAGTATGTATATTATAAAAGTGTGTATATTATAAGCACTCATTAGGGGAAACCTTTCGTGTTGGAATATAAACCGATATATACTATAATTTGTACTGACTGATTTGAACAAGATTAATTGGAACCCATTCAAACCTTCACTGAAGACATCTTTATAATTCAAAATCGCCATTTGCAGATCTACCTATGAACACATGGGGGCAGCAGGCAAAATATATTTTGTCAGTAAGAGAGAGAGAGAGAGAGAGAGAGAGAGAGAGTGTCTGTGTGTGTGTGTGTATAATTACTGTAATTTAGTATACAACTATATATATATATATATATATATATATATATATATATATATATATATATATATATACCTTTTTAAGGTTTTGTAGGTATACAGTTACAGAAGAATATGTTTAGTAACATATTCTGAGTAATTTATAACTCCTATAGATTACTCAGAGATTCTTCTTTAATAAAGTTTTAACGCATCACCATTTGTAATGGCTTTGCTTTATTAATAGACAATAACTCATAAGCAATAATAAATATGAAAATAACATTGAGGAAGTCTTCACCACAGGGTACGGCCCCAAACTCAATACTCTTGGGCCTTTTATAGCTCTTGCATACAATCTACATATAATAAAACAGCACAGCTAGATTGCTACACAGTGTAGCTAAAGCCACAAGTCTTCCAAAACGTCATTAAAAATTTCATAATCGAATCTGTAAAACTGAATTTTATGAAATATTTTTTAAGGCCATGTCATGTGTGTTTTTAGAGAAGGCTAATCAGAATGATTTATGGCATTTGTCATCGCTGTAAGATCTCACATGTAAACACTCCTGTGTGTTTTCTATGTGTGTTGGCTCTGAAAACTCCCCGATTCATGGTTCTATATTGTTCTCACCAAACGAGTCTTTCACACCTCTGCCAGGTATTACACATTATCCGCATTATTCTTTTATCATTATTCTATAGTTTTTATTCCACCTTTATTAGCCTTTATTGTGGTTTTTCAGGATTTACAAAGACACAAAGCTGCAATCTCGATTTAATCTCAGTATGCATTTAGCCCTTATTTATGAAAAATACAGCAAAATATTTTCTTACGACCTTAAGTGAATTATTGTGACAGAAATGCATTATGAAGAATAAATGCACCTGCTATTAGTAGCATTAAAGCTAATGTTAGCATCAAGCTACATCAGATAATTTATGAAATTATTAGTACACTTTTACTCAAAACTCACTTTAAACCCAATGTCTGTTGTGAGAGAGTTTGTCATATCCGGTTCGCGAACAAATCATTCGATGTAACCGGATCTTTTTGAATCAGTTCACAGTAAAGAACCGGTTGCATCGGTTTTTGATTTGGTGAACTGGTTCAAGAAGATCCGGTTACATCGAATGATTTGTTCGCAAACCAGATATAACTAAACTGTTGTGTTTTGAACTCTCCCACAACAGACACGGAAGAGAAGACAATGATGAATAAAGTCGTAGTTTTTGCTATTTTTGGACCAAAATGTATTTTTGATGCTTGAAAAATAATCTAACTGACCCTCTGATGTCACATGGGCTACTTTGATGATGTTTTTCTTACCTTTCTGGACATGGACAGTATACCGTGCACACACTTTCAATGGATTGACAGGAAGCTCTCGGACTAAATCTAAAATATCTTAAACTGTGTTCTGAAGATGAACGGAGGTCTCACGAGTTATTAATGACATAATTTTTGGCAAACTAACCCTTTAAGTTGTAATTATTCTAAGTCATCTGTTAATGTTTGCAGCTCCTGTTATAGTTAGAAATCTCTTTTATCAATTTCATTATTCTTTTATTCAAAATTTGCTGTTTCCACATACATTTTATAACAGTTATCAATTTGAAGTCCATATGGTGCTGCTGCTCCAGGTTTCTTCTTTGTTCGGCGACACTTCTCCACTTTTGCTTGCTTTTGGTGTTTCTATTTTCTTCCACTTGTAGCCCTTGAATGATGAGATCACCAAAGTCAACATTTATTTTACCTGTTTCACAATTCCCTATAGAAATCGGCCCAGTTTGGGAATTGATCTGAAAACCCCATATTTGCATCATTAAAAATATATATTTTTTCCTTAATGGGGTTCTGATTTAGTAGTAAAAACTCTAACTTTTTAATATATGTTATTTCTTAAATAGAAATATATCACTATATACACTATAGCTGAAAAATGTATATAAAAATAAACAGGTCAACTTGAGATTTGAATCTGTGGCTTAAGGAAGTACTTCTGCAATTGAGCATTTTTTAAAGGCACTTGTCTGTTGTTTTATTTACACACTTGTGCCATCAAACTGTTGTATGAAAGCTATATCATACTCATAGACATGCAGTATGGCTCTATATCAGCACGGTTGTGATTACATACAGTACTCGTCCTGTGACCTTTTGGATTTCAAATGTTTTTGAAGTTAATATTCCACTCATTATTTACCATTAACGGCATTCTGATTTATAACAGGAAGTAACACAATAACCAGACAAGGACAGTATGCGTTTTTCTGTTTTCTTGCCAATGGAAGGAAGCCTCATTCCCCACTTGAGCCATTAACTATACCATATGTGTTCAGTCAATAAAAGAGAGTGTGTGAAAGAGAGTAATACAAAGCCTCTAAAGTATTTGACTCCAGGATGCCTCATATAAAAGGTAGGTTTCCTATCTGAGGATGTGTGCAGTGTTTCCTGCCCCCTCCTGACTCTTCCTCACTGTCCCCAGAGCTGGACCCTCATTAAGCTTCCTTATTGTTATTCCCCTCCTCTTTCCATCCTTTTATCCCCCTGCCCATCCATTCATGTTGCTTCTTCAACCATTTTTAGTGGCCTCCTTTGCATCTTCCGCTTTGTGTTGCCTAAACACACACTAACCCCATTTTTCACAATACCTGGGATTTATTTTTCATTGTTCTCTCACACTGTATAAATATAGAACTTTATCCATCCATTCATTTGCCAAATCAAAATGCTTGCGCTTGTCATCTGTGGGGTCATAAGATTTCATAATGATTATGACTAAATAACATGAGTATTTTTTGCTGCATGCGTTTATTTTGTGAATCATAAACTCACAATTATATATATTCTGTCCTCAATAGTGTATCATATCTGGGGATAGTATGTGCACTCATTCTTCTACTGGACATTGTCTGTCTCTTTACCTCCTCCGTTCTGTATTTCATCAATAGGCTTATTTTAATATCTTATTGATTTATCAATCAAAGGTGGAAAGACACACTAACCCCTGCATGCACGTGTGCACTCTCCAAGAACGCTGGTCCATTTACATGGTCTTGAATCGTGATCTTCAGAAGAAAGTTTCATATGTTTAAACTGCATTTTTTTAATGCCGTTTGCTTGTGTTTATATGACATTTCAGAATGCAAACTGCCGGAATAAGCCATTTTATAAGTGCACATAAACATGGCAGGTATAATTGCATGTATGTGTTTCAAAGGGTTAATGCATTTGATTGTGTTGATTATATTGCTTTCCCACTCTATTGTCTGTAGGTTCTTTTTCCATGGCTTTTCCATGTTTTCTTTTCCAGTACCCAACACTGATGACAGAGCAGGAACTGGCAAACCTTGGCCAGGACCACTGACATGTATGTAATAAATAGAGTATTAAATCACTTTTTAAATACCAAAAAAGAAAGAGAAGAAAATGTATGTTATTAACTTAGAGTCAGGTCAGAATTTGGAAACTTAAAAGGAGGTTTTGAATGTTTTTAAAGCTTAAGTGTGTATTTTCTATCAACAAATGAAATTGGTTTGTTTGTCTACAATCTTCCAATGGTTTTAGATAAACATATATTCCATCACAAACTAAAAAAATAAGATGCAATATATCCAGGTTTCCTACATACAAACACACATTGCATGCAGCAAGTTTCAAACCAAATGTAGTAGTCTGCCTTCTACACAGTATGAGATTTCAAACACATTTAATGTCTACACTTTTCACACAAATCAACCTACTGTAATAATGTAGCTTACTTGTAGCTTTCGTTGTGAAACTGTGACAGAAAAAAGTATTTTAATATTAAAAAAATCAATCTATTTTTCGGTTATTACAAGAACTCATGGTAGCATAATAAATGATACAATTCTTCTCCATCCCTTTTTTATTCCTTTTTGTTTTTCATTTGCCTATGTTGCTAAAAAGCAATGCGAAGAACAGAGTTCCCTTTGAGGGCTTTCCATGCCTGCTGTTTGCATGAGTCTGAAAGATAGGAAGTGCTCTCTTTTTCCTGATCCCCTGCTCAGAGTGGGAACTCTTATAGGTACTACGACTCCCAGCAGAAATGACCAGGACAGGAAACATGTGGTGGTTGGAGACTCTAACCCTTTCGATCCAACCCCCACCTAAAAACCAAGGCTTTTTAAGACCCATAAGGCATCAGTTCACATGTATATACCAGCAACAACCAAAAAGAAACTAAATGAGTATGCCAAAATGTACATTTGCTGCATGCTTCAAATGTATAAATCAGACAAATACTTGTCTTCTCAGACAAGGTTATTTCACAAAATACCAAGTCAGTTTTTATGCAGTATTAAAGACATTAATCTATACCTATTTATTAAATTACTTAAAAAAATAACAGTATCTTTCTTTCAAGACTTGCCATATACTTATCTTCACAGCTACTTGAAAACACTTTTTCTACTATGCTAATTAGTATTTCTATAATTAAGCCTCCCGTTACATATGCATAACATTTCACTGATTCATGATTACAGTGGAATATTGGGGAAATGTAAGGTTGCCATAACTGTAAATGTTTAGTCTCTCTGCTCAAGAAATTGTGTAACCACTGTAAACAACTAACAGTCGACCCAAGGCCTGATATTGTCCATCACTCGTGCACAAGGCCTACGTGCATTGTTTGCCTGGAGATGTCCTGTGTCATATGGCTAACTGTTACACAACAAAAGATCCACCCTCCCCGTTCCAGTTTGATCCTTTGGATCCACCCATATCCCACTGTCAGCTTCTATGGGACATTCTATCTCACCCTGCTGGAAAAACATTGGAGGTTACCATTGGGGGGGGGGGGGGGGGACAAATACTATTGATGACTGTAACAATTTAAAGTACAGATTGTTTACAGACAATGGAATAGTCAAAGTGTTTTCCTCTGCAAAATAAGTCTGCTTTACAAACAAGCCATTTGTAGCAATTTTATAAGTTACTCAGAAGGTGGCCCAGATGTTCAGTTGTAAAGACAGTTTTGTGAAAAGAAATTACAATTTATAATTTGCTAATATTAAGCAAAAATTAAAATTAATTTAAATCGTCCAAGGCGAACAATTAATTTTCAAATTCATTATACTTTTTAGACTATTCACATCTTTCTTAATTATGGGGTCACCATGCCGCCTAAATCACTATGATTTTCACCCTGCATTTAGGGCATTTATTTTATTTTATTTTATTTTTTGTGTGGAAAATCTTTAATTTATGATTGAATTAGGTCCCTATCGTAGGCCTAAACTGATCTCTGATAAAGTGATTTAGACGGTTCTGTTTAGTCCTAGAGATCTATATTCTTCTGACCTTAGGCCTCTGGAGTCTGCATATATTTAATGAACAGTAGCCCAATGTCTTTGATTAGTGTGTCGCTCCTCCCTCCCTCGCCTTCCTCTCTATCAACGCACTTCAGTCACGCGTCAGTCCGTGAGCGCGCAACAGGTCTCTGTCAGTGTCAAACGCAGAAGAGCGCAAGGATTTCTGTCCCTATAGTAGCTTAGATTCGTCTCTACAAGTTTTCGGATTTAAATATAAAACAAAACGCATCTTAAAGAGGACAGCTGTGTCGTTTTATCGTGATGAGGAGTTAAGGAACTTCTGAATTTTGGTTTCATGCCGGGACGGTCCAGTAACGGACGATGGCAAAGACATATCATGTGCTTTCTCTCATCGATATCCTCTTTACCATCAACTTGGTTATAGGTATGGCAAAAACGTCTCTATGCAAAAAAATAGCATACTCAAACATTAAATATTCAAATACTCACATCATCATTACTCTTATCATAATAGGCAACTCATCCAAATTTTTGATTGATCGCACCGTTGATGCTGAGTTTCAGCTCGTAATGTTATCCGCATTGTAAAAGCTTTATTAAAATATTTATTTATGAAAACTGTACACCTGCTACTGATTTGAAATAACTGTAATGATTTTTCTCAGCACTTTGTCCTTTTATCGGTGTGTGTGTGTGTGTGTGTGTGTGTGTGTTTGTATATATGCATTTATATAATTGCATTTGCAATTATATAAATGCATTTATATAATTTTTAGTTATAGCATTGCTTTATTGTTGTTTTTAATGGTGTGTCGTGTTTGTGTGGGTAAAATTAAAATCTTTCTTAATGTTAGATGATGCAAACCATCATGTAGTTTTACATAATTAAATCAATATTATTGTGAGCACATTTTATAGTAGCATGTAATAGTTAGTATATTATATTAATTGAAAACAGTTTAATATTGTCACTCTGCTGCTGCGTATTAAAGTGTATCCGGAGCTTAACATAAATGTATAGGAGTTTTTTCAGTATAAAATTGCAAAATTAATTTGTTGATTGATTTGAAATTTCATTATGGTATTCACAACTCTATGCTGTAAGCATTATATAACAATTGCATTAATCAATGGTACCTTTTTATCTTTCCAATCTGCTCCACCACTGCTAAAATTTAATTTATTCAAAATAAAAGTATAGTTTCAAGATTTCAGAGAGATGTTTGCTTTTAGAACTTCTTATTATTTCCTCCTATTCTTTCTTGCCCTTATGTTTTAATTCCCTCAGTTCACTCTTATTCATCAGATACAATAAAGCCCTCGCCACCATTGTTGTTTCAAATGCTTTCAGTTCCTGGCAATTTAAATGTTAAAACAAGCAGTTGAATAAGTTAGTCTCCATGGAGTGCATGTGTTTTAGCATGATTTTTTGTGCCCATAAGAGTGTGTGTGTTCCCATAGTTCCTCTGGAGCAGGAATCCCACCTCAGGCTGTGGAGCACGGGGCCATTTAGCCAGGCCCCGGCCCATCTGCCCAGGCTTCCTGTTTTGACACATCCAGGCCTCCGTGCTGCCTTTGCAGCTCCAGTGGAAAAATATGGCAGGGTCCCACATCGTACTGCTCCACAATGCACTGTGCCATTCTGTGCTATACATGTCTGCATCCCTTATATATCTAATGTAAAACCACGCCAGGCTATGGATAGGCATTCATGGTTCCACCACTCTTGTGCTTTCCCTGTAGACTGTGTGAATCCATGTTCATGTACAGAGACAAACACTAGTTTGACCGTTTGTTTGAGTGGCAGTGTTTCTTTGAACCTTTTCTGAACATGAATTGTTGTGGAGCATGCAGTGGATTTAACCTGGTGGTTGTGCTAAAGCTGTGAAAATGGCAACACACAGTCTCTTTATGTGTTGAAAATGCACTTGCATAGAGATAAAAAGGGAAAATGGAGCTGCTTTCAGATGAAGTTGGAGATAAAGTGATGTTTAGGATTGAACTAAAGTATTCTGGGCTCAAAGTTAACCATGTCAGGGAGATCATAGGAAAGGTGCATATTGTACCTCTTTAAGTTTATTTTGTCTTGAGGTTGATGTGATGTATTGCGGCCACATTTGCAGTGATTTATTATTCCGAGGATTGCAGTCCTACTGTTTAATGGAATCTAGTAACACTTTTTCTTTATTTAATTATTTTTAATCTAAAAAAAAAATAAAAATGGTAACGCTATTTTAAAGTCACATAATTACACTAGTTTCATGTGCTCACTACAGTAATAACAATTAATTATGCATTAGGCATTAGCATAAATATGCATAAATAAGCAACTAACTTTAAACCTAAACATAACCCGAAAGTGTATACATGTAGTTAATTAATATTACTCAGCACTTACAGAAAAAAATAGCCAAATAAAAACCGTTTCAACCAGAAACTAGATTAAAAACTTGGCTTGAAAAAGCCTAGCTAGAAAATTTGAAAAAGTTTTAAAAGCTTGCAGTCTGAAAGTTTTCAGTTTGAAGTACTTTGAAAGTTAAAATAGTTTTAAAGATTAAAGTTTGAATGTTTTCAAGGCAATTCAGTCTATCAGAAAGATAAGTAGAAAACATATTGCTAGGGTACCTGGGGTGGTTGCTAGACTGTTTCTAGTATGACTAGCATGTTGCTAACATGTTTTTAGCATGATTAGCATGTTACTAGCATGTTTCTAACATGGTTAGCATGTTACAAGCATTATTAGCAAATTACTAGCATGTTTTTAGCATGATAAGCATGTTACCAGAACATTTTTATCATAATTAGCAAGTTTTTAATATATATATATTAGGGGTGTAACGATACGCGTATTCGTATTGAACCGTTCGGTACGACGCTTTCGGTTCGGTACGCGGTACGCATTATGTATACCGAACGGTTCGTTGGACTAATTCATTATATAAAAAAAAAAAAAAAAAAAAAAAAAAAAAGAGAAATATAATGATATGCGTTCAACAAGGTAGCCCAATAACCCAAACGACGTAACAGGCAACGCCCCTGACACTCCCGAAGAAGAAAAAAACACCATCTTATATGTTTATGTTAGGCTACTCAGCAGGCGCTCGCTCACTCAGTACACGCTGAAGGCTCGTTGCAAAATGGCCAATGTGTTTAACATACCAGAAAAAAGAAGATCCTCCAGTAACCAACAGGTCTGGTGTTTGGGTGCACTTTGGATTCCCTTTAAGCTATAATGGTGATGGCAAGAGAGTGGTGGATAAAAAAACAACGGTATGTCGCATCTGCAACACGACAGGGTACACCAGCGGGAATACAAAAAAAAAAAAAAAAAAAAAAAAAAACACCAGCGGGAATACTTGAAACATGTCAACTCATTTACGCTGACATCACCTTATTGTGTCAGTATCTGGGAAAAGACGAAAAAAATGAGAAACAAGCACGCAACAAACTATCTCTGCAGCATTTAGACACCGGTATTATAGCTTACAGGGAATCCAAAGTGCACCCACACCAGACCTGTTGGTTATTTTAGGATCTTATATTTCTGGTCTGTTAAATGCATTAGACATTTTGCACCGAGCCTTCAGCGCGTACTGAGTGAGCGAGCGCCTTAGGGGCCATTCACATATCGTGCCTAAAAACGCATGGAAAACGCTAAGCACGTCTTTCTCCTCCTTTCCAAAGCGCTCGGGCAGAAGCGCTCATGAGGCGTCTGTCTTTGCTAAGCAACAATGACGTGCTCTCTCCATGAGACGCGGAAATTTCAGCGAATGATAAATGGATTTGCAAGCTCTAAAAATCGCTTGCAGTAGCTCTGCTACTAAATTTATTTCAAAATTGCAATCCATATACAACTGTGAACAGCTGTTCCTTCATCTTGGCTGAGTTTTCAACGTTGTTACGGGAAAGGATGAAGCTGATTGGTTAGTTCTTGTCACATGACCCGCGGTGCGCTTGCAGCATTCTGAAAAGTTGAGATGTTTTTACATTTTGCTGTATCTAAAACGTACCGAACCGAACCGAACCGTGACATCAGTGTATCGTATCGAACCGAACCGTGAATTTTGTGAACCGTTACACCCCTAATATATATGTATATATATATATATATATATATATTAGGGATGTCAAATTTCGATTATTTCCATGATCGATCGTCGTTTAAATTAACGATCAATTAATCGATTAATCGTTAACCATAATACTGCAAAATGCGTCTATTGCAGGCACGCAGTCAGCGGTATGACAGGATGTGCAAAAGCCACACACACACACAAAACGCTTTCTCACTTGAATTAAAGAGGTTTTAGTCTGAATAAAATGCTAGTAGCAGGATTATAAAATGAATAGATGCGATTATGATCATTTGATAAAATGAAGAGAGCGCGCCATACTTTTGAGGTCATTTTACTTTGTTGACAGTTTCCAATCCCGCACGGAGAACGCTGAACGCGCCTCTTTAAATGGTTTTGTGGTGCTCGTTGTTGTATTTTAAAGCACAATTGCAATGTTTTCAACTGACATTATTGTATAAAATTATCCGAAATGTGGAGCGCGTGTGACTGCGCTGCACATTAAGTGAACTACATCGGCGCTGCTGCACCAAAACACAGTTGCTCACATTAATTTGATCCTGCTGGATTCTGTCCTAGAAAATGTCAGATTTTTAAAAATCCGGCATACAGCGCATTAGATCGTGACAGTGCATGCGTGCAGACGAGGATGAGCGAGCGCGGCTTTGGCTAGATTTATTTGGAGGTTATTGCTCATGTCTCATTCGGCACAAATCGAAATGTTTCCATATTCGCAATGTATTTGAATGTTAAACTATTATTTATAATGTAAACTAGGCTTGTACTTAACACGCATTCGCATATAGACGGAAAAGATGATCCTCTTCATATGAGCAAAAACGTCCTTGGCATAACAGCAGAGTGGACCGGTATATTACGGTCTATTTAAACTGACCAGTGTAACCTTTTAATGTTTAGTTGACATTTTATTTTGATAATGAACAGATTGCGATGTAAGTTTGAATCGCTAGAATATACGTGTGCAGCAGGCTCCGGGGCGATCGAAACAGCTGAGACATTAAAAAAAATATATATATTTTCCGCAAAAGTGTTTACTTTAATTTGTGCACACTCACAATAAAAACAGAAGATTTGTGCTCTTGTAAAATAAAGCAAACAAACAGAATGCGTTGTCATCCTTTTTTTTTTTTTTTTGTGAACTTATGGAGCGCCCACACTTCTGTTTTAAATCCGTTAATCTTAATTAGCCTATTTAAGTCGGATATATTTCGCATAGCCTATAAAAAAAAAAACAAAAAAAAAAAACATGAAAACAAATTGTTATTTTTATGTTGGGCCTATTACTTAGTAGGCTATAAATTTTCCTTAAAGCATCCCATTTTGTCCCAGGGCTTAGAACCTGTGCCCTAGTCAGGTCCATGCAGAAACTTGTGAACGATGCTCGGCGTCATCGTTTAGTGACAGCAGTGAATGCTCCAGGAATGTGTCGGTCACAGCGCCTATTAATCGCTGTTTTGAATCCAGCAATTATTTATTTAGAAATTATAAGATCTGATTATGACAAGTGTGGTATAAAAGCTTTGTTTATTAGAGGAATAATAGGTTAACTGGAAAATGTTAGATCGCGACCATGCTTTTGGACCCCATAGTCTTCATTTACGCGGCTTTGTTCTGGTTTGCCGGTTGGTCACGAATTTGCACAAATTCAGTATATTTAGGCATTGTTTCTTTTCCTAAATCTTCATAGTGTAACCCTCTAATTTCCCAGGTTTATTTTATTATCTTTCGCTTTTAATAACTGTTTTCGCATCTCTTACTGTGGTAAACATGGGAAGGGAAATTAAAGATTTCATGAATTAAGAATTCGTTCGATTTATTAATTTATTCCCTTATTTCACTTAAATCATGAGTTATTTAGGGAACAAAATTAATGAAACATGGACAATTGCCACATTAATAATTCGTATGAATGAATTAACAAGTTGTAGGAATGAATAGACTACCTGTCCTGTCACTGTGTCCCGCAGCCCTGCAAAGCGCACGATATAAAACAGTTATCTGATGAAATGATTAGTAACTACATTTCTATTGCATTTAATGTTGAAGAACTTTTATGTTGTTTCTATTTTAATGTACTTTAAAGTTTAAATCACATTAAAAGCTTAATTTGTACATTGTGAATGAATGATGATGCTTTTATATATCGTCACCGTCACTCACAGCCGCTCGCACGTGTTGAGTGCGCATGAGCCGCACGCAGCCCAACATTGAATCGGTTAACCGACCATCGATAGCCTTAATCGATTGCATCTCTTATCGACAATTAATCGATCATCGATTAATCGTTGACATCCCTAATATATATATATATATATATATATATATATATATATATATATATATATATATATATATATATATATATATATATATATACATAAAATCAGATAATAGTTTAAGTGTCAATCAAAAATATTTTTAATACACAAAAATCAACAAACATTTTATTTCATTATTTACAGGGTAGCCTATCTGCAAAATTTTTAAAAATGAATTAAGGCAATTTATGACCCATTTTAAGAGATGCGCAAGTAAAATGGACACGGTATGAGTGGTGTTGAACAATGTTGTAACTTACGGTATTGAGCCATAAAATTACATGATTTGCAGTTCAGATACAGGTTTTTACAAAAAAAAAAAAATCTTATACAACAGTATTTCAGCCTTTAGACCATTGAAAAGGGATACATCAAGCATATAAATTATGTCAATTTATACATATAAATATTATTGTCTTACAGTAATTGTTTAGATTTTTAGAAGGCACGTTAGTATGTTGCTAGCATGATTCTAGCATGATTAAAATGTTCCTAGCATGATTCTAGCATGTTTAACAAGTTGCTCAAATTTTTTCTAACATTATTAACAAATTACTAGAATGTTGTTAACATGATTAACAAATTTAATAACACATGGCTTGCATGATTCTTGCAAGATTATCATGTCACTAGCATGATGCTAGCATGTTTCTAGTATGTTTAACAAGTTGCTAGCATTTTTCTAGCACTATTAACAAGTTATTAGCATGTTCAAATGATTACCGAGTTACTAGCATGTTTCTACATTTATTCTAGCATGATTAACATCTTACTGGCATGCTTCTAGCATGTTTAGCAAGTTGCTAGCATGTTTTTAACAAGATTTGCATGTTACAAGCAAAGCGTTGCATTAGCCTTTTTTAGCACGAATAGCAAGTTACTTGCACGTTTTCTAGTATGATTAGCATGTTACTAGCATGTTGTTAGCATGAATAGCAAGTTACTAGCATTTTATTAATGTTTCTAGCATGATCAGCAAGTCGCTACCATTTTGTTAAAATGTTTCTAGCATTCTCAAGCCAACTTAAGTTATTTGCGCTCGTAATAAATGGCTCATATGAAATTGATCTAAAGCCAGAATAAGAGTTTAGTCCTCATTAAAATCACTCAGTGAATAATCATGTCAATATCTACAGCTTTTTCTGATCAAAACCTTTTGGGTGTTTTTTTTTTTCTTTCTTGCAGCGATAGAGCTCAGGTTTGTGCCTGATCCTCCAACCTTAAACATCACTGAGAAGACTCTCAAAATCAATGCTTCAGATACACTGGAGGTCACATGCAGGTAAGCTTTGCTTCTGACGAAGAGCAGTTCTGTCTTGAAATGTACTTTCATTTCCATTCTGAAGCTACCTTTTATCAGAAGGGTGCTGTCTTTGTTACAGATGAAATTTTGATTGTAAAAACAGAAACTAAATATCACTTAAATGTTGTCAGTTTACTCTGTTGACTGTCTTTTCAACCTGTTACACAGGGGGCGTCAGATCCTGGAATGGTCTACACCTCACAACCGAACCCGTTCTGAAACCCGGCTCATTAAAACAGACTGTAGTGGCAATGGACTGTTCTGTAGCACTTTAACGCTCTCCAAAGCAGTAGCCAATGAGACTGGAGAGTATCGCTGCTTCTATAAAAACCTGCCTATAGAGGATGGAAAGACTTCTATTTCTGTGTATGTTTTCATACAAGGTATGATTCTTGAGTGTAAATTTGTTACGTCATTTTTCAACAAATAGATGAACACGTTTTTCATAACTTTCTGACCCTTTCACCCACTCCCTTTTGAAGAAAGTGGGAGCGAGAGTTGGAATGTTACAAAAAAAGTGTTCATTGCATTCTTCCTATGTTATTCTTCGGGACAAACCTCTTGATCTTCAAACATTATAAACTCTTCATTTCGGTAGAGCCACCACATTTTAGTTCGCTTTTCAACCATAGCTGCAAACTCCTGCCTGATCCAGACAGACAAAATGTAGGAAATGGGTTGTTTTAAGTGTGATTTTAAGTGTGAACTTACTTTATTCCACGCCTGTGGAACTCGCCTATCAAATATAACAATTTGCAAGTACTGTCATATCTCTCATGTAATCTGAATAATGTATCAAGCGAAGAGTGAAGTAAAATTATACTTGATTTTGATAACATTATCTTTTCTGCATTTGTTTTTGTTAATATCTGGTTGTTAGTCCAAAACATACAATGCAATGCCTATGTTTTTAGATTATCGTACACCATTTGTCCGAATGGCTCAAGATTATGATGTGGTGTTCATTCGGGAGGGAGAACAGGTGGTCATTCCCTGTCTGGTATCTGTGGAGAACCTAAACGTCACACTTTACACTGTGAGTGTTTATAAACATATAAACACATATTCTCCTGCCCTATTTGGTAACCTTCTATTTCTATTTGATCTAAACCGAAATTTTTGTCGGCATAATTTTTATGTGTTAAGTATATTTCAGTGATGTCAAATAATATTTTTGATTTAAAGGTACCATAGAATGCATTGAAACAGTAAGTTTTATCTAAAAAAACCCCCCACAGATAATTCATTTTGGCTTGTTGAAATGGCCCATTTTAATGTTACTGTGTTACTGATCCTCACTTTGCTTCCAAATGCAATTTTAACTACCACATTCCTATTCACAATCATTCTGGTAGCACATGAAGGAAGCATTAGTGAAAACAGGCAAAGACAATGGTAGCTTTAGCAACATTAGCCTTACAGAAGAAGCTTTTTTGGAAAACAATGCTTGATGCTTCCTTTGTCTGGAGTTTGCAAACGAATCGTTGGTATCGATCTCTCTTTCAGAAGCAATCTTTGCACAACTCCAGTGCTGAACTGACCCTTGTTTGTTAAGCAGTACGGTGTGAAATGTTAGCACAAACGTATAGGACAGCTACAGCAAAAAAAAAAAAAAAACAGTAATGGCAGACCGCTGTTTCTCACTCAGGGCTGTGTATATTCTAATAGAGCACAGATCGTCACAAATGTGCAGGACTTTCCCCGACCAAAACGTCATAGTGGTGAGAAATCTGGAACTACTTGTGTGGAGAGACAGTTTATGATTTATTAGGATTATAAATCAATGAGTGGATGGATTTTCACCATTATTGCCCAGCTGTTTTCACACACTGCGACCACACAGCTGTGATCAACCACCTTATAAAACAGATTTTTGCATTCTATGGCACCTTTAAATAAAACCATTAAATAAAAACATTAGTTTAGATGTTGTAAAGTTGTTTGGATAACTTTGAGGGAGTTCTCAGTATCAGCAAACTACACTACTGTTCAATTTTTTTAATGTGTTTGAAAGAAGTCTCATATATCTCACTAAGGCTGAATTTAATTTAATAATTTAATAACAAATAATACAATAAAACCGTGATACTGTGAAATAATATTACAATTTTAATTATGACTTTTATATTTGAGTATATTTTAAAATGTAATTTATTCCTATGATGCAAAGCTGAATTTCCAGCATCATTACTCCAGTCTTCAGTGTCACATGATTCTTCAGAAATCATTCTAATATGCTGATTTGCTGCTCAAAAAAAACATTTCTTCTTCTTCTTATTATTATTATTATTATTAATGTTGAAATAAGTAGTTGTGCTGCTATATTTTTTTTTTTGTGGAAATTGTAATAAACTTCTTGTTTTTAGGATTCTTTGTTTTAGAGAAATAATTTGTTACATTTTAAATGTCTTTACTTTCCTTTTTGAGCAATTTAATTAATCCCTACTGAATAAAACTATTAGTTTCTTTCAAAAAATACTAATGGACGTTATGTATTTAGTTTTTTTCTGCTGACTACATACCTTTAATGTGACTATATGAAAAGATGTGACTATAAAGTATTAAACTAATATTTTAACATGTCGTTTACTCGTCAAGATCCCTGTGTTGTGTTGTGATTCGCCACTGGCAATATGATGTGAACAATGTGTTTATGGTGTTTGCCTTCTACAGAAGTATCCAGTAAAAGAACTGGCCACTGATGGGAAAGACGTCATCTGGGATAGCAAGAGGGGCTTTGTCCTGCCTAGTCATGTGATCAGCTATGCTGGGGTGGTCTACTGCCAAACCACTATTCAAAATGAGACCTATCAGTCCCCATCTTACATTGTGGCTGTCGTAGGTAAGCAAAGTTTATTTGGAAAGGTGAATGTTGCATGAAGTTGTGTAATTAAGAAATATGATATGACCATTGTTTGTGCATCTGAGTCATTATTTATTTTAAGTTTTGCAAGCATGTTAAAAATTATAAAACGTCTTTTGAGGAGGCAAGACTGCATTATTAGAGACTTTAGAACAATCTGGTGTGAGATCAGCTGCCCTGGTCTCAAGAGAACAATGCTCCACCCGGCACGTCCCTTACTCCCCTTCCCTCTTCCTCAGGATACAAGATCCATGACCTCACCCTGAGTCCAGCTCATGAGAGGCTAACGGTAGGGGAGAGGCTAATGCTAAACTGCACCGCTCACACCGAACTCAATGTGGGAATTGACTTTCAGTGGATTTTTCCTCATGAGAAGGTCAGTAACTTGTTCAGAAAAGTTTCACATAAGTTAACCTCAAAATTCAGCATTAGTAACATAATCTTAATTACCACCACAACAATAAAAAAAAGTTAATAGGTTAATGTCCGGTGATTAAAAACAGCCAAAAACACAGTTTAAACAGAAGCCGTCTGATACGTCTTTATTTGATAGCAGGTGTGTGACAGCTTGCCTCTGTTGATGTATGAACCATAAATCGTGACAAATAACTAGATTTTCACCTAGATAAATATGATTAAAATTTAATAATATTTTTATTTTGCAATTATTTATTTTAATTGACATTGTTTTATGTTTTCGTATATTTACAAATTTAATTAATTCATGTTGTGGCATATATACATATATATAAAAAAAATGTATGGAATACATTTCTAAAGTGTAATATTTTCTAATATTTCTGTGGTAAGTTATATTTTGTAACACACAGGCATAACTCTTATTGACTCCAGAGCAATCCTTTCAAATTTTTCATCGGCTAATTTTTTCTTTGTAAATATCTGGCTGCTTAGCTATGCTGACAATTATGTTTTACTTGAGACACTTCAATCATAAACTCAGTTTGATGCGTTTCAGATTTTTTGAATTTCGTTTTATGATTTGAATCAGTGCAGTCCAGTCCGGCTAATTTCGTTGGATTGCAGTTCCATAAGAACATTGTGCATTTCTCAGGATGGTTTTGACCCATCAGTCTCTCTTGCAGAGAGGTGTCAACAGCTCAATACCAAGGTCACGCTATGAGTCCAGGTCATACAAGAAGAAGCTGTGGAACTCCTTAGAACTGTCCAATACTCTCATTGTAAAGAACGTGACCGTAAATGACACAGGAGAGTACATCTGCATAGCCTCTAGTGGTCAGATGCAGAAAATTGCCCGAGCAGCCCTCATCGTCTATGGTATGTGCTTTTTAGTTATCAACTTAAACAAAATAGAGCATCATATAATTGAAAACATCTACATTTCAGGGCTGCTGGCACATCTAAGCCAGTTATAAGCTGCTAGCATAAGAAGCATAAAGACCATATGTTTTATAATACAAATAATACACAAATACACTGCTTCAATACATTATGCTAACATATTGATTGATATTTCAGAGAAACCATTTATAGCGCTCAATGATCAGATGTTGCAGACTGTGGAGGCAACTGCTGGCCAGGAAGAGGCAAAAATCTTGGTTAAATATTATGCTTATCCAGAGCCCTCTGTCAAGTGGTAAGTGATTAGAGTAAATAGAGTGTGACTTTATTATATTATATTATATTATATTATATTATATTATATTATATTATATTATATTATGTGTCTATAAAGAGTTTATTAGGATTCTGTGCAAGTCAGACTGAACTTGCATTACATTTTTTTTTTTTCACCCTTGTCCATCCAGGTATAAGAATGATCAGCTGATAGTGTGGAAAGATGAGTGCAGGGTGAAGCCCAACAGAGGATCTCTCACAATATATGGTGTTACAGAGAAGGATGCTGGGAATTACACTGTTGTCATGACAAATAAGATTACCAAGGAGGAGCAGAGAAGAACATTTCAACTATTGGTTAATGGTATCTCTCTTCTCTTCTCTTCTCTTCTCTTCTCTTCTCTTCTCTTCTCTTCTCTTCTCTTCTCTTCTCTTCTCTTCTCTTCTCTTCTCTTCTCTTCTCTTCTCTTCTCTTCTCTTCTCTTCTCCTCTTTTTGACTGTTTCACATGTGTGTTTATATATAGTTCACCCTAAGATCTTTGAGAAGGAAGTGCCGTTGGATCGAGATGTTCATATGTATGGCAGTAGCCCTACACTCAGATGCACAGCTAGCGGAGGATCCAGCCCTGTCACAATACAGTGGCAGTGGATGCCGAGAGAGGACTGCCCAGTCCAAATTCTGTAAGTCATGTGTCACATGGTTTGATGATATGTCATTGTTTTGCTTCAAATGTAACCTGTCTAATACAGCCAAGAATGTAGACTGTTAAAAATAGAAACTTAATGTCGGATAAATGTGTCAACATCTAAATGAACTAGTTTTATTCAAGACAAATTTCAAGACAAAATTTATTAACAAAAATAAATTCGTATAAATCAGTTATCCTGATATAATTAGCTTAGGAAAACTAAAGTTAATTGAAGATATTGATTGCTCATGCCACATTTTAGTTTATACGCACATATGCAATTTTTTTGTTAGCGTTTTACCATCATATTATTTTTGCTTCAGTGGAAAATGCTGCTCATTTTCTCTTTAAGCTTACTATATTAAACGTACTGTACTATAATCTTACTATATTATGAAAAGGGAAATATAGGCTAAAATCAAAGGTGTGGCATAGTGAACTGTTCACCAGTATACCCAAATATTTGCCGTGATTTTGCCAAGTGAGAAATGTTCCTGGATCAACATATTTTGATGATCCTGGATCAACATTACTGTCCACAAATACAGACTTAACCCAATCCCTACCCCTGAACCTAAACTTACCCATAATTTATTCCTAAAATCAGAGGGAAATGATAGCTGATTAATAATGGTGTAGAAGCATCTAACCCTGATTGTAAGCCTAAAACTGACATTTCCTGAAAAGTTGATTCTGAATTCGGATTGGTTGATTGGAATGATGTTCCAGGATCAACAAGGATGTTTATCCATGAACATGTTGTACTTGGTCAAATCATTCTCACCATCCCCAAACATATGTAGAAGTATGTTTCTTGTTCTCTCTGTTCTCTATTTATCTGCATTTGGATGAAATGTAATAAAAAGGCTAAAACACATATATCACAGCAAAAACAGAATTACCTCATGACCTTTCAAACAGTGAGCTATTAGGAGGCAACAGAAACCAAATAAATCTGCTGCAGCAAAACCTTTCAAAATCATACTCCCTAAATGCCATAATTTAAAGAGAAAACAAAAGATTTAATATTCCTCCTGTATTTGTATGAGGAAGTTGCTTAAGGCAGTGGTAAAATCATTAGTCATTTAGTTGTTTTTTCTGACAAATCACACACCAAATGAGAATGTTTGCATGTCCTTGTTTGCTTAATGCTTTGGCATTTTTGTGTGATTTGAATTTTCTATTCATTCCAAGAGAACACATATCAGAACTGTGCTAGCATATTTGTTCCAGGTGTTCAAGTATGTCCCAACTCATTAGCATATTGTGTTCTAAATGGGAATTCATCCTGAAACAGCTGTTGTGATTGGTCCAGCCAGAATGACTGCTTTGGTTAGAGAGATTTGTTATGCTAAGAAATAAGCTCCTGTGAGTTTTGTTTGAAATGTGACTTTGATTGGCAGCATGCATTCAAAGAACATCACTTCCAAGGATGTTGTGATCATGCAACAAGTGTTCAGGGCCAGGCATCACGCAAGCCTTATCTTCAGATTGCACCCTCACATACTTCCGTAGTCCTCATCACAACTTCCTGTTGTTCTAAAAGCAGACACATTCAAATCCCGTGTCCTTGATCAAACATGAAAATAACACTATGTCTGTCACTGCGTCCTACTAACAAGAGTTCACCCTCATCCTCACCTTTCATTACAGCTTTTATGTGTCCTATTTATGTGTTTGTCTTTTTTCAACTCTTTTTCCTTTTTCTGTCTCGTATCCCATGGCTGACATAGTGTACTTGAGGTGCTGATGTCTAACCCATTCTAAATCTGCAAATCTTTATGTTTATTGACATTTATATTAATTCCCATTGCTCACAAATATGTATGGCAGACGGAGTTGTAACCAGGCCTTAAAGTATCTGATTTTGACAGTACTTAAGTATTTTATTTATACTAAATTAATATACTAAAGGCTCAAAGGTGCACTAATCAAAGAGACATGACAGTGCATTACTGTAGTATTGTGGAGAAACAGGCATAGGCAAGAATCTATGTGCAGGTATTTCACGGAAAAGAACAAACAATAAGCCAGAAACCACAGGGAACAGAATGGCAGGCAAACAGACAACCATTACATTCAATAACTCACAAGGACCTAAAGAAACACTAGCCCTGCGTCTCAATGTTCATACTATCCATCCTAAATAGGATGTGAGAATAAGTGTGTCCCAAAGCATAATATGTTTGAAAGAGTATGCCAAAAGTTCCCAGATGGTCTACTATTTAAGGGCGAAGTGTGTATCCAAGCACACTCTAATGGCTAAAATTGCCCACAATCCATACATTTGGGCGAAGGATTCGGTCCAGAGCCACAAACACAAATAAAGCGTGTTAGAATAACTACAAATGTTGCGTATGTGCGCGATCGAGGGTTCAGTAGAGAGGATTATAGAGGTTTTAGTTACTAATAATGAACACTTAACCTGGTAAAAAAATATTTATTTATTGTTATCTGTGTTATATTTCATCTGCAACAACAATATGAACTTTTATAAACATCATTATGCAGAACATTAACTTCTGCATTAACTTTTAAATGCATCATTATGCAGAAAATATGAGCAGAGTTCTCTGCATGAAAGACCCATGGATCAACGAGCCAATTCTTTTCTCTCCAGTACGGTATGATGTTGAATTAAATGAAATGTGGAGGATGGTAACTGTGACTAGATGATTGACAGGCCAGTTTACAGTGACAGCTTGCATGTAACACGTGCGACAGAGCGGTCCTTTAAAGATGCAATTGTGTGACGTGATAGTATATCCCAAAGCTTGCCTACTTTTCTACTAAACACTCAAAAGTGTGTACTTTTTCTTCACCAAAAGAGTACATACTTTAAGGACATAGTATAAGTAGACACATTGAGACGCAGGGTAGGGCTACACATAAATGGGGCTAACAAGCTTTACAAGATCACAAGAAACACACAGGGAGACTAATCAAGGAGAACCA
This sequence comes from Carassius auratus, assembly GCF_003368295.1. Lineage (NCBI taxonomy): Eukaryota > Metazoa > Chordata > Actinopteri > Cypriniformes > Cyprinidae > Carassius > Carassius auratus. The sequence goes on along the minus strand of NC_039287.1, from coordinate 13,209,054 downwards.
ATGAACAAATGGACTACAAACACCACGGGAGACAGGAAGTGACATAAAAGTATAAACGTAACATATAAATAAAATAATAAGTAAGATTAAAAAGTCAAAACCTTCTTGCAATGGATGTGCTGGTTTCAGCCTCATTGACGGCTGCAGTCATGTCCTTATCTCATATATAAACCACATGTGATTCACAACTACTTACTAATGCACTCCATACATGTAAAGAAGCCTTGTTGACAAGTCTGGGTGAGTAAGGGCGAAACGCACAAGATATAGTACCTTCAGTGCCCTGTAGTTGGCGATATAAATTCTTTTGTAGCCGAAATAAACTGTTGCAGAAAAAGCTAGGTGCCATGCAAAATGTAATGTAATGTATAATTTCAAAACTCATTACAAATGTAGTGGAGTTAAGAGTACAGATACTTCTTCAAACATGTATTGAAGTAGAGTAAAAGTTGATAATATCTTTGGTCATCAGTAAAACTACAGAGTATCCAAAATGATCAATTACAGGAATTAATTACATTGACTCAAATACACCTCTGGTGGGAGAAGTGGAATTAGAGAGGAAGTTGTGGGACAGTCTAAATTTGGAATGTTAATAATAGGCGCATTGTTGTTGTTGATTCAGTTTGGCGTTTTCTGTTCCTGTTGGAGATGTGTAGCTAGATAGAAGTTTTTATTTCTGTCTGCGTGTTCTCTTTTGAGATATGATTCCTCATGCCTTTGTTAAATATGAATATATAAAATGCTAATATACATATATATATATATATACAGTACAGACCAAAAGTTTGGACACACCTTCTCATTCAAAGAGCTTTTTTTGTTTTCATGACTATGAAAATTGTAGATTCACACTGAAGGCATCAAAACTATGAATTAACACATGTGGAATTATATATGGAATTATATACATAACAAAACGTGTGAACAACTGAAAATATGTC